>NW_009724314.1:0-28192 GCF_000703405.1 Apaloderma vittatum | reverse complement strand
AAGAGGGTACAGAGGTGGGCTACCAAGCTGGTAAAGGATTTGGAGCATATGTTGTACGAGGAAGAGCTGAGGGATCTGGGACTGTTCAGCCTGGAGAAGAGGAGACTGAAGGGAGATCTTATCACTCTCTACAACTACCTGACAGGAGTTTGTAGCAGGACGGGGATTGGTCTGTTCTCCCTGGTGGTGAGTGACAGGACAAGGGGAAATGGCCTTAAGTTGCACCAGGGGAGGTTCAGGTTGGATATTAGGAAGAATTTCTTTACTGAGAGGGTTGTCAGCCATTGAAACAGGCTGCCCAGGGAGGTGACTGAGTCGCCATTCCAGGAGGTGTTTAAGAGATGGGTAAATGTTGTGCTGAGGGACAGGGTTTAGTGGTGTTGACAGGGCTAGGACAAAGGTCAGACTCAGTGATCTTGACGGTCTCTTCCAGCCAAAAAAGTTCTATGATTCTATGATCTGTGAATTATCCTGTGCTTTTTGATCATGCCTTCACAGTGTGTGGTATGTATGAATTGAATGAATAGCCATAATGAACACATATTTGTCAATTAAAATAAAATTTCCTATAAAAATGGACATTAAATTAGTTTAAATATAACTCACGTAAATGAATTGTCAGCCTCAATGGAGGACAATGTCCTAGCTAAATAGAAAACAAAGCTAGAAACTCCAGTCTTTTCTTCAACAGGAGAAACAAACTCTCCTGTGAGGATCATCCCTAAGAGTGTCTCTTCTGTGCTCCTAAAATTTGTAGCTTAGGGTTGTCAGCATTTCAACTATCAAATGAAAGAAAATATCAATGAAAAAGTGTTCAATTTTATAGGTTTCTTCAGTTTTAATTGAGATCATTCTTTTGTATTCAAAGTAGAACAATCACTTCATTAAGCAGACAGGTTTTACTACAACAAAGAAACTTTTGCAATTTCTTTTAAAAGTAAGTTAAATCACAGTGAAATTGATATCTGCAATAAGAAAACAGGGTAATTTTCAAGGCTGCTGAACAACTTAAGGACTTGAAACATCTTCCAGTTGTTTCAGTCATTTTTAAAGGAGCATGAATGATGCTCTATGCTACATATTCCTAGGAATAGGCTACCACCTATGCTACAAGAGAACACAGAAAAACACTGAGTCCTTACTAATTTTGTTTAGAAGCATTATTCTCTCCTGACTTCAAATACATTAGTTAATTTTGAGCAGGCAGGTAGAATGTTGTACCTTACTTGTCTATTTTAGCTAGCCAGTACCAGGGCTTGCCTATTTTAGCTCACTATAGCAGTTTCCAGGGCTTCACAGATACTAAGAGACATTAAGAGTGTTTTCCTTCTAATTTCCTACCCAAACCAATGAAACTTGAAACATAGGGTTAACAGAAGTACAGTACAACTAGGTCTGCATGTCCCGTTCATTCATTCTCCATGAGTCATGCATCAGTTCTGTCACCACATCTTCAAATTTGCTTCTATTACTGTCAGGATTCTTTGCCAACCTTACGCTTCTGAGCCTGATGAGGAAGAGCCGTATTAGGGTCCTTTTCTACTTTGCCATGCTGCATGAGAAGGGAAGAAGCACAAACATTCCACTTAGAGGAAACGAAGATGAAAGAATGAAATGGGTGGGACTAGATGATCTTTGGAGGTCCCTTCCAACCCCTAACATTCTGTGATTCTGTGAAATGTGGCCCCATTGAACTACTGCATTCTTTGTATTTGTTTTTACATTCTCTGTCCTGTGACACTGATGTTATATCATGAGCAGGAAAAAAGGAAATTTTGGTAGTTTCCTGAAACAGTCTAGTTGGTTGCCTGGTCCCAAAGCACAGGAATAAAAGTGTCTGTTCTGTTTCCCCTGGCACGTTTGAAATCTATGAGAGAGACTGAAAAGTTTTCCTGATGTTACTAGAGGCATATCAGGTACAACTAAATTTATTCATGAAGGGAAAAGCTACCAAAACTGCTGCCACTGATTCCATGGGTAATGAATAGTTTAAAGATCTCTTCTACTTACCTAGTTTATAATAGGATCCTGAAAGTTGGCAACTGAGAAATGATAAAAGCCCTCTTCCATCAGTTCTGGTAGAGTGGTGTAGTTTCTAACAGGACAGGTGAAACTAGGAAACTTCCTAGCCTAGTAAGGTCCTCAGACTATTACCCTTTAGTGGTCTTCCATGTAGGTGGAGATGAAACTGCAACTGGTAGTCCAAAAGCCATTAAAAGGAACTTCAGGGCCCTGGGATGGTCAGTGAGGGAATCTGGGGCACAGGTTATATTTTCATTTCTCCTTCCAGTTGTGGGCAGTGACATTGGGAGATTCAGGCAAGTCCAGTCTACTAACGTGGCTCTGTGGCTAGTGTCACCACCACAGCTAAGGTTCTTTGACAATGGGATGGCCTACACAGCCCCAGGCTTGCTAGCCTCAAATGGGAGTTGCCTTTCCCAAAGAGGGAAGAGGGTCTTTGTCCAAGAGATTTCAGGGCCAATCAACAGAGCTTTAAACTAGCTGCAAAAGGGGAGGGGGATAACAATATCAGGCTTGTTTGTGACAAGCTGTGAGATGACACACCAGGGTTAGAGGGACAGGGTGCTACTAAAGGCCTTCAACCAGTTACTCTGTGGCAAGCCGTGGGAGCAGCAGCATAGTTAAAGTCTTACCGAGATGAACCAGGGGCTCCTGAGGTATAGGAGCCAACACTGAAGCATCCACAGAAGACCTCAAGAGAAGTAAGGGATATTCCACAAAGAAGATGTCATGGCCAACAGCCCAGCTGAAGTGCCTATACATGAACACACACAGCATGGGCAACAAACAGGTGGAGTTAGAAATCTGTGTGCAGTCAAGGAGTTCTGATCTGGTGGCAACTACAGAGACATGGTAGGACAGCTCATGTGACTGGAATGTGGTCATGGAGGGCTCTGTCCTTTTTAGCAAAGATAGGCCAGCAAGGCGAGGTGGTGGAGTTGCTCTTTACGTGAGAGAGCAACTGGAATGTATCAAGTTCTGTCCAGGGGTGGATGAGGAGCAAGTTGAGAGTTTGTGGGTGAGAATGAAGGGGCAGGATAGCATGGGTGATACTGGGGTGGGTGTCTACTACAGGCCACCTGATCAGGATGAGGAAGTTGATGAGGCCTTCTACAGGCAGCTGATAGCAGCCTCTCAATCCCATGGGGGATTTTAACTACACAGATATTTGCTGGAAGGCCTACACAGCCAGCCATTTGCAGTCCAAGTTGTTCCTCCAGTGCAACAGTGATAACTTCTTGATGCAAATGGTGGATGAGCTGACTGGGAGGGGGGCACTGCTGGATCTTATACTCACCAACAAGGAGGGTGAGGTTGAAGCAGTGAAGGTTGAGGGCAGCCTTGGCTGCAATGACCATGAAATGGTGGAGTTCAGGATCTTGGGTAGTAGGAACAGAATACCAAGCAGGATCTCAACTCTGGATTTCAGCAGGGCCAACTTTGACCTTTTCAAGCAATTGCTAGGGAAAAATCCCATGGGACAGGGTACTAGAAGGTAAAGGGGCCCAAGATAGATGGTTAATATTCAAGGCCCACTTCTTCCAAGCTCAAGATCAATGCATCCAAATGGGTAGGAAATCAAGAAAGAGAGCCAGGAGACCTGCATGGTCAACCAGGGAACTGCTGGGCAAGCTCAAGTGGAAGGAGAGAGTCTGTAGATTATGGAAGGAAGGGCTGGTCACTTGGGTTATCAGAGGATGTAGGGAAGCAATTAGGAAAGCTAAGGCCTCCTTAGAATGAAACCTTGCAAGGGAGATCAAGGACAAAAGAAAGGGCTTCTTTAAATATATTGCAGATAAAGCTAACACTAGAGGCAATGTAGACCCACTGCTGAATGAGGTGGGTGCTCTGGTAACAGAGCATTCAGAGAAAGCAGAGTTACTGAATGCCTTCTTTGCCTTTGTCTCTACTGCTGGAGACTGTCCTCAGGAGCCTCAGTCTCCTGAGGCCCCAGAGGAAGTCAGGTTAAAGGAGGAGTTTGCCTTGGTTGATGAGGACTGGGTTAGAGATCAGTTAGGCAATCTGAACATCCATAAATCCATGGCTCCTGATGGACTACACCCATGGGTGCTGAGGGAACTGGTGGAAGTCATTGCTAGGCCACTCTCCATCATCTTGGGTAAGTCATGGGCAACAGGAAAGGTGCCTGAGTACTGGAGGAAAGCGAATATCACTCCAGTCTTCAAAAAAGTTAAAGAGGAGGACCCGGGTAACTACAGGCTGGTCAGCCTCACCTCTATCCCTGGAAAGGTGATGGAACAAGTTATCCTTGGTGCTGTCACTGGGCACATCAGGGATAAGAGGGTAATTAAGAGCAGTCAAGATGGCTTTACCAAGAGGAAGTCATGTTTGACCAACCTGATAGCCTTTTATGAGGACGTAACCAGGTGGATAGATCATGGCCGTGCAGTGTTTATCTGGATTTCAGTAAAGCATTTGACACCGTCCAACATTCTCATAGCTAAACTGAGGAAGTGTGGTCTAGATGACCGAGTAGTGAGGTAGATTGTGAACGGGTTGAGGAAAGAGGTCAGAGAGTTGTGTTCAATGAGACAGTCTAGTTAAAGGCCTATATCTAGTGGAGTCCCTCAGGGGTTGGTACTGGGACCAGTATTATTCAATATATGCATCAGTGACCTGGATGACGGAACAGAGTGCACCGTCAGCAAGTTTGCTGATGACACGAAACTGGGAGGAGTGGCTGACACACCAGAAGGCTGTGCTGCCATTCAGCGAGACCTAGACAGGCTGGAGAGTTGGATGGGGAGAAATTTTATGAAATACAAGCGCAAATGTAGAGTCTTGCATCTGGCAAAGAACAACCCCAAGTACCAGTATACGTTGGGGACTGACCTGTTGGAGAGCAGCGTAGGAGAAAGGGACACGGAGATTCTGATGGAAAACAGGATGCCCATGAGCCAGCAATGTGCCCTCATGGCTAAGAAGGCCAATGGCATCCTGGGGTGTATCAGAAGGGGAGTAGCTAGTAGGTTGAGGGAGTTCCTCCTGCCCCTCCACTCTGCCCCAGTGAGGCTGCATCAGGAACATATTATCCAGTTCTGGGCCCAGTTCTTTACATTCCTAGTTAAAACTATAGTTGGTTATATGTTTAGAGTCCAAGTTTCAATTCAATATTTCTCTTTTTTGCTTTCTCTTCTTCTTTAGTAGGGAGTAGAAAGAACTAATATTGTCTGTAGTTCCAGAAATTATTACAAAGGAAATTCTGTCAGTATGCCATGAAGCTATGAATGGTTATTATGAAAGAAGTTAAGCCCGGTATCAAAGACATAGCATATCAAATTTAATCTGCCCATGTTGCTGCTTGTGAAATAATTATCAGAGATACTAGAAAAAGCTTACATAAACTAGATAGTTTGAGTATTTGATACTAAGTATTTTCAAGCTGCTTGAAAAATCAGCAGAGCCTTTTGGGAGCAGCAGACTCATACAAGCATCTTTCATTTTAAAAAAAATAGGAAAACTTTTCAGGTGTCATTTACAAACTTTCTTACATGAATATTTATAAAATTTCTAATTTATCAACCAACAATATGACCAACTGCAACACTATCAAGTGCTCTTTAAGTGAGTATTTTTATACTGCCCATGATGCTGTCATTTGGTTTTTTTTTTCATTTCTAGTCAATCTATGGTTATATAATCTTAGTATGTATGCCCTGGAGCCTTGTTGTCACTGTTCATTGCAGTTGTTATTCAGACATGATTCTGGAAATTTAGACAGGATATTTTTATCAACAGAATCTTGTAAAGTTATCTTTTAAAGAAAAACTGACCTGCAAATCTTCATGTCAGACTCAAGCTCATAAGAATATAGGATCTCTCATGGAGCTTTTTTTTTTTTCACAAAAACTATTTAGCAACAGTCCATCTATAGTTAGTTATAAGGTTTCATAGATCTCTTCCTAGAATTCCTGATTCCCCTGATGTGCATAAGCAACTAAACTTTCTTCTAGTGGAAATTATGTTGAATTTGTTGACTTTGCACATGGCCATCATCTTGCTCTTTCACCAAGTTTGTTTAGGTCTGTTTAAAGATCCTCTCTAAACTTGCTAAACCAAATTGCTTTGTCACATGTTTAACTCTTTAGGTCTTTAACAGATTAAGAAGTATAGCAAACTATATCAGATGTGCACTGGAACATTGTGACCTCGGATTAGGTGCTATTGCTTTTGGTGACACTGTCTTTGGAACATCAAAATCAATACTGGAAGTGGACTGTGCTCTCTATTTCCCATCCATTTTTTAAATGCCTTTCAATTTCTTGAAGATCCTACTGGGAATTTTTGAAGTCTGTTAGAATTAATTTTTTCAGTTTGTTAACAATTATTCATACCATTATTTTCCTTCCACAATTTTTAATCAATGGAGGTATTTCCTCTCATTCTGTTTCTCTTCAGTTTCTGCATTGTAAGCACACTATCTGCAGCCTTTTGACAACTGTAGAAATTGTTGTCCAGTTTCATGACCTTTTAGAAGGTCAAATATTACCAAGAGATCAGTATCAAATGACCTTTTTGGGGAGGAATTATTGCTATTTTTTAGGGAATAATGATTGAACTAAATTCCTTTTCGTTATATTTTTTATTTTAATCTAAAGGTAATTGCAGGGTACCAGTGTAAGACTTACTGGTTTGTAATTTCCTAGATCATCTCAAGTAGCTTTTAAAAGTGTGTATTATTGTCAATGCAGTTTAGGGGCAGGGGCTTGCTAGAATCCATTCTGTTTCACTCCTATGCTTCTTCCAAAACATGACATAAATATCACCTAAGCCTACTAATAATTTAGTAAGGACATTAGCTGCTGGTTTCTGAACCTATGTTTCTGATACCCTCATCTTTAATAGTATTACCTAACACACAAAACAAAGAGTGTACATAAGGTATCATTTGCCAATACACTCTGTTAAAAGCTGAATCAAATAATTAAGTTTTTTTTAACATTCTTTTTGATTGCTTCCTTTAGGCTTGGTAACCGAGGAGATTCATCAGGTTTTGTTATAGTTATTCCTGTTTAGTAAGCTTGCCATTTCCAATGTGATCAAAACATTTCACATTTGTTTTTTTTTCCTTTACCTCTCTTAATACTCTGAACACTAGCGTGATTTGAATGTGGTTATTCCAGATGGATGTTGTACTTTCCACCTCCACATAGCTTGACTGACTTTTTCTCCAGGTTTTATACTTACTAAAGTACTTATTAAAAACTTATTAAAGTATTTTATAATCTATACTGATACAAGTACAAACCGTTTAGAATGGAGGAAAAAGCAGTATCTCTTAGGGAGGCCTTTAATCATAAAGTATCAAAATAATTAAAATGGATATTAGTAAAGCTATCACAGTTTAACTGATGAGACGCTGAGTCTTAAAGTGATTTGACCCAGTCTGTAATAAGAGATGGTTAAAGAGCATAGATTCTTTGATTTCTAGGCTGGCACTTCAGCCACAAGCTGTTTCCTCCAATGGCATTTAGCTTGAAAGCTTGTGTGCATGTTTCTGATGATACTTAGACATGCATTCCAGATCATAAGGAATTCAGGATTTATTTCCTTACTCTCTTGCATTGTGCTGCTCTTATTGCAACCTAACATTGCAATGTGTTAAGGATAACTCAAGTACTTCCCAATATCTTATTTTCCCCATATGCTTTAGAGTTACTGAGGCTTCATCCATAGGTTTTAGATTACATACTACAATCATTGAATGGCATACGTAGCATACATGGAAATTGTTCTCAGAATCAGGTTTTGAGCACTCTGATGGCATACATAGGCATTTGTTTAACGTTTTGCTACATATAGAAATGCTATATAAATTCCCAGGATAAGTAGATTCAGTGTGCGTATTTCTCAAATTTAAGAAGAGGTAAAAATTTCATTGCCCAAATGTGTGTCACCATGTGTTATTTTAGTTCCTATCTGAAGCGAGGAAGAGGAAACAGTATGTACGCAAAGAGAAAATAAAAGAATATATTCTTGGCAGTTGTATACTTCCAGATTGCATTTGCATTTGGAGTTAGGGGGGAGTATCTGGGAAAATGTAGTGTAATGTGGCCACCTGTCAGGAAAATTACCACTTGTCTCCCACCTTGATCTTAGTTGTTCAGAACATCAAAGGAACAGAAGAAAAGTGGTATCCCTGTAAGTGAGAACAGTTGAGGAGTTGATTTTTTTAAATAGAGTTACAAACTATTTATTATCCAGGTAACAAAAGGCTGAATAAATTCTTTGCACTGCATATCAGAATATCAAAGTCTCAGGCAGACAGAGCTGGCTCTTGGTATCTATCTGTGTGTTAGTTTTTAGGATCTGTAAGCCTAAATATTAAAAACCTCTGTTTAAATTTCTCTTTTATCTCACTAATGCTCCTTTCATTTCTGTCACAGTAGCTCTAAGTTATGGGTTCAAGCAACCACCAACCCTATCATACTTAGTGTCGAATCCCACTGTTGGTTTCTTTCACCATCTTTCTCCCAAAAAGGGAATGGAAAGCTTCAAGATTCTCCTTTGTCACTTCTTCCCCATTTTTTCTCTTTGGAGGATTAGGCAGGGTTAACCATTGAACATTTGCTGAAATTATGAATACATATATGAAGACCTCAGCCTTCAGTAGTACATTGCTACTACTACCATAGCCAGTCTAGAGTCGTCAAGCTGCTCAGTGTGAATCACATCTTAAGGGGAAAACTTTCACAGGCAAGTCATCTTCCTCTTTCTTACTTTCAGTCATTTGGGCAACCTCCCCCGCCATGAATCACATAAAGCTACCAGGTACTCCATATCTTACAACTCTGGCATTCTTCTTCTGCTGCATTCTTGTGTTCTGCACAACTTTAGGAAACCAGTGTTCTTCTGTAGCTCTGTACATGCAATGTTTGTCACACCTCCTGGTGTGTCCTGGTCTGTCTGGCTATTCCAGTGAGATTCAACAAGAGAAGATAACCAGGAGACAGGGAGGCTGAAACAACATCATCTCAAGGTGATGACACATTTTTCCAAAGTCTTCTGCTGTAGGACTCTGTCCTGCTATTGCAGGGAAGTCTAATGTTCAGTTCCAGCATCTTCCGACTACTTATTCTCCGTATCATGTGGTATTTCTGCTATTCCACAAATCTGCAGCCACTTTCCTGCATCATCTCAGTATCAGCAGATCCCCACATTAAAGCTGTCTTAGCAAACCCAGGACTCCTGCCAAGACCTCCTCTGCATGTTACTATGCAAATTTCTCAGGTCTGATAATTGCCTTTTGTCTACAGCGTCTCAAAACTTCTGAATGTACCCAGTGAGACTTTCACTGTTCATCTGAAAAAGCTGCCAGGTTTTGAAGAGCTGTGACCTTCTTTTGCTACTGTTTGTAGCAGCATATATTGACCATATGCACTGATATTTGTAGCTGCACGCAAAGTGTTTGCAACTATACAACATGACAAATAATTTGTGTTAAATATAGAACTTGAAGACTTGGTGGTCATAAAGTAAGGGAACAATTTCTTCTTCTACTTGCAATTGAAGAATATTCCAGTGAAAGCTATAGCAATTGCTAACAATGGAATGAATATGTATAAAAGTACTGTTTTAAACTTTTTTAATGCAATTAGATCAGCTGAGAGTAGGAGATTAAGTATCATCTGATTTGGACAGCTCTTTGAATTCATCAGCAAGTCTCTAGAGATTGTTCAAATACTCTTGCATTTTCAAATATGTTTTTTCAAGTCTTTATGAAACCTTTGAAACTTTTTGGGGTGTAGCACCATGACAGGCTCTGCTAGATGGGGGCATACCTAAACTGGGTGCCTGGAGTACAGTTGTGGTAGCAAGGAACTCAGTGAATGAACTCACATTCTACCTGGGAATGTGAGTACCTGTTGGGATGTCAGCCCATACTGATCGTCATGCTACTACAGGTAACATTATTAAAATACCTGAGTTTTTTGAGCTTATTGTGAATTACCTGCCTGAACTGTAGTCACATCTTTGCTGGCTGTATGATTGTCTTTTTGTAACTAGAGGCTGTCCTCTTTTCATACTTTACAGTAATTCATAAATGTTTAAGACAGCTTTCTAGCAATTAGTGCTGCTTCTACTCTAGAAATTATGAATTTGTTATGTGCAATGATTTTCATAATGAGTCACTTTAATTGATTTCAGTCAGTTTGGCAAAGAAAAGAAGTAAAACTAAAAACATGTAAGATTGCAGTTTTCTAGTTGCATGAATAATGTGCAATGTGAATGCCAATCTATTTTCATGAAAAAAAATAACAAATGGCTTATTCCACTCTATTCTTAGCCTGGAAATATGCTGACACATCTAATGCATCATAAGAGGTTCTTTACACGTGAGTTACCTTGGTTAGCAGCTCACTGGGTGCCCACACTTGTGTTTCCTATCTATGAAGTGACTTTACACTTGAATGCAATTTGTGTCGTAATGCTTGGAGACAAGTAACCCTTTACAGTTATTAAAATGTGAAAAAATCTGTTGGGCTAGAAATTTGTTTTTCTACAAGTAGTTTTTCTTTTTCTTCACATATGTAGCCACGATGCATTTCTTATTCATACCTTGTGTATGTGCTATGAGACTGAAGTGGCTTGTGGGGAGGAAAAGCAGTCCCAAGATAAAATACTATGAGCAGTATTGGAAGAATTCTGATGCAGATTTATTTTGTAAAATCCACATCAAAAAGACATTTAATGCAATGATTTTTTGACTTGTGACCATGGGCAAACATTTTTTCAGAACAAGTTGGAAAATATATTTTCGGGTTTATTCATAATCTCCCCTCAGAATGTGGTCACTAGCCTGATCTCCTCCTATGACAAGGTGACCCGCCTCGTGGTTGAGGGAAAAGCTGTGAATTTTGTCTACCTGGACTTTAGTAAAGGCTTTGACACAATTTCCAACACTGTTCTCCTAGATACCTATTTGATGCACCCAATGCAAATTTGGAATTCCAGTTGTCTGAATTAACTTAAACTGAATGTTGCAGGAGAAACAAAAACCTTGCAGCAAAACGTGTGTTCTCCTCTTCGCTGCTTTAATGTGTTCAAAGCGAACACACACATTAGGGTCTCTTTTGATTTAAACACTTCAAGATATTTTTCCTTTTTAAAGATTCTTCATCCGTTAAAATTTTTATGACTGGTTACATATTTGCCTAGAGCTTCAGATCTTTCTCCATCATATGTAAGCTCAGTGAAAGCTTTGCTTGATGTTCTAATCACATAATTAGTTTTTTTCTATTCATAGGGTAAAAGACTGAAAACGTCTTTGCTGAAACAGTTCACCAGAAAAACTTTTTTTTCTGTGCTGGTGCAAATAGTGCAAGGAATAAAAACAAAAGAAAGGTTTTTTTTCCATTTGCATACTGTGCTTTTAGACAAGGTATTAATTTACAGTATTTTCCTTTGTAAAATGCCATTAGAAACAGGATATATTATTAAAGGTTGCTTTTACTTGATGACTTTTCACTTTTTAATATACACTAATATTAAATATGACAGTTTCACTTTTGATTGTCACATAGCAATTTGATGCTACTGCAGTTCAGTTCCACAATCTACAGAAACAAATTTAAATTAGAAACAAAAATGCCGAAGTTAGATACACTAAAGAAAGTAGTGGTAGTGTAGGCTGTAATGACGTTTTAGAACCTGGATACCTTGTTTCTAGCGTAAATAGGTTTCTAGTCTAAATAGGTTTCTAGTCTATTTAGAGGGATAGGAATGGGTTGACTTTTTTTGAAGTAACAAGAAACCAAATTCAATGTAATTTTTTATAATGAACATCCACAAAGATCAAGCATTTTTTCTCCTTTTTTATAAAAAATAATAATCTATTTTTGGATTTGAGGAGTCCAGGACTAAAAGATGAAAAAAGCTGGAATATAATATTTAACCTCGTCAAAAAGGCTGCAGCTGCACAATTGATTTAAACTAACCTCCATGTGTTCCTATTCTGAGGGCGGGTTCCGTTCAGTACCTTTTCACCACCAGCCAGTATTCCCATCCTCCCTCTCGCTGCCTGGTGAGCCAGATCTGGGAATTAGGAAATACGAAATGGAAGGGAAGAAGTTTTTTCTGTCTTTTGTTGTGGAGCTGCTTTCCAGCACCAACAGCTCCCTATTATGCTCATCTAACAGTGAAATGCCACAGTGTCAGCACAAGGAAGATCAAACTGTTCAACCAAGGGCAGCAGTGAGAAAGTCGGGAGCATCACTCTGGTTGATGTTGTGGACTTAAATTTGTTTAGACCAATCATGAAACCACACAATAGCATTCCTGTCTTTACTATTTAACATTTGATTTTATGGATGAACTTAAGGTATTAAGTACATTGATTTTCAGTTCGTCAGGCATCTTGCAAACATGGTTTACCACCAAAAAGACAAGGTAAAGCAGAAAGATCAGACAAACAAGAAAGATGAAGTCAAGTCACGGAGTTCCAAATATAATAGGATGTTTCAAAAGATTGAGTACAATTATGTAACTAACAGTCTAGATTTTATTAACATACTGTCGGTCACTGAAAACTGCAAAATTCAACGAGGAACATCTCTCTTTTCAGCAGCTTCTCCTGAGATGTAGGATGCCTCTTTTTTTAATCAGAATTTGCACATACAAGGCCTTGACTCGTTAATTACATTTTTGTTATTTCAGAAGGATATCTATGCAAGTAGTACAAAATTTCAAATAGCTTTTTGCCACCATCTTCAAAAGAGTGATGTCTGCGTAAGTTACCTAGCTAATTAGTTTTAAATGATACCATAGTTGTAAGCTTTATCTTTTCCATTCAGATATGGGAGAATGTGACCTCCTAACTTTGGTGGTTATTTATATAAATATTTGTAATTAATTTTTTGCTTTATATTGTTTTAATGTCATCAGATAATGCAGGTCATCCAAAAACTCCAATATAACTCTCAATCCATCATTTTAATATTTGCCTGAGTCTCTGATTTCCATCCTTCTCTTCCCGTACCCTTTCCTTTCCTAGTACTTTAACAAATTGTCATGTACGTTGAACGATCAACATTTTGCAGTGAAAATTGAATTACTGTTGACGTCATTCCTGAATCAGTTAAAGGAGGTTCCCACAGGGCGAATATTGCACGTGTACAAATTGTTTACAGCTTCTGTGTGGTTGGTAATGATAATAGTAGTAGAAGAAGGGTCCTGGGAAGTAAGCCATGCAGAGATTTACTTTTTAATTTTGACAGTATACTGGCTGCTGCATGATATTCTTGAAGGCTAGAAATATAAAGTGCAGTTCTTTTTAAAAATCACTGTCAGTGGCTGAGACAGATGCTCTTTAGAATGAAATTTAATGATATGTTGCATCCAAGCAGTCAAAATGTTTTTTTTCACATGTCAGCCTATTCCTTATCTTACTCTATTTAGATAACTTTGTCAGATCTTATTGTATTGCTGATAGCTTGTCATGGATAGTGAAGAGTATTATGACTCTGTCTTTGCTCTGTCCCTTTTTCATATCTTCCACTGTTCTGTAAGTGCTGTTCCTCTTGTGAGCATGATTGTATGCATAACAATCTGTTCTTCATTGAGTGGCTGAGTTTTAAAAGGTTTTATAACGTCCAGATATCACTCTTCAAGCTTTTATTCCTTTTATTTCCACGTTGCAGATTCATTATTGCTTATGGAAATCTTTGAGAGAGACAGTTTTCAATCAAAATATTTTTTAATTTATATGAAAGCAGGTGTGTTTACAATCAACAAAGATTAGAAATCAAACAATATGCATGTAACGGTTGTACAATTGACTTGTACATTATACAAAACAGTATACATGGAAAAACACACATGGAATGGAGCTAATACTATGAGACCTTTAGCTTCCAAGTTGGCTTAAATTCAAAAATGCTGTATGTTGAAGCAATATTCAAGTCTTGTTTCTTAAAGTTGCTGAACTAAAATAGTCAAAAGGTATTAAAGTACTTATGCTGTGCTTATATTTTATGCTTCAAACAACTGTGCCAGGGAGCTTGCTGAGTACATACCCGTTCATCCCAAGAACGTAGGATGTATGTAGCTAAGGGAGCAGTTTCCTGTTGCACAAGCAGAAAAGACATGATCCAATTTGTGTCCTGGATGTTCCCCTCTAGACTCTAAAGGTAGAAGAGATATATGGAGTGTATCAGAACACATTCAGGATAGACATCTGTCATACTTCTTGATTATCCTGGAGCCAGGAAGGTTTATGGCATCTATACTTGTTCTCTAAAAGCTTGAGCAACTCTACATAGTTCCCACACTGACCTTTTGGGGTCTTGGAAAAAGATTCCACAGCCCTTAGGTTCTTAAACAATTCTTTTAACATTCATAGAAGCAAATCCTTTAGGATCAGTTTGTTGTATTTTTTTCAACCCCTAGAGGCAGAGCATTCTTAGCTTGTCATTTTTTTAGCATAATTCATCTTGCTTTTCAGCACTCTACAGACCTTAAAAGTAAAGTAAAGATTTTCGTTAGCTGGGCTTAAGTTCAGGATTTTATGAACAAGATTGTATTTTGCACCTAATTATTTGTTGGGGTTTTTTTCCAAATCACTATATATGAAAGAATCTCTTCACCTGTCTCTCTCACATTTTCCTCACCTAAATTTTTTTAACTTTTTTTCTTTTAGTTGTTAGTAATGGGACTCAGAGGATGTTTTTGTAACATGAGACAACGGATGTGTCTTACACACTCGAATGCATGCAGTGGTATTTGGGGATGAAAATCCTTTGGGAATGGAGCTGAAAGGTTGTACAGGGCAGAAGAAGCCAAACCAGGCATAACCTTTTCACACTGCCTTTGCAGGGGTCTCCTTGGAATATTCCTCCCTCTGAACCATTCCCTGGTTAGGTCTCAGAATGACCTAAATGCATCTCTTCAAAACAGAGCTCGAGAACTAAGTAACAATTATGTCACACGGACAATCAGGGAATCTGCTCCCAGCTTTCCTCCTGGGTATTATTTTACTTAGCAGAGTAGATGCAGTAATCTGCCTTCCAAGAGCTCCCTACATTTTGGACTGCTTCCACATTCGTCTGTTGTATTTATGTTCCCTTAGATTTAAACACTAGATGCAAATGCATTTGATGACAGTTGTCAGAATCAGGCAATCTGGCTCCTTAAAGGTATGTAGCTCATTAACAAGGAGTTATGTCAACTGTGGCAAAGTCACTGAGGTCTTATCCCGGGGCCAGACACCTTAGTTAAAGACTGTGTTCCTCTGGCTTGTCAGCCAGCTGCTGTCGTCCAGCATGAATTTTTGATCTTACAGTCATTGAATTCCTGAATCCACTGATAATTTTAAATGTTACACAAGATATGTTATGCATACATTTTATGATCTTTGGTACCCTTCCTATTTTCCCTTGTTGACAATCAAGTATCGTATTAATAAATGAACATATGATAGTTTATTATTTATTTAGTATTACCTTATCAGTAAGACATAAGAATTGATGTAAATAAAATGAACAATTCACCCTTTTTCACTGGTTTCCTATATTACCCTCATTACTCAGAAAAGGAATAACTTTGTTGTCTATTTCCAGTTTGTTTCTTTTCCAAATTAAGCTTTCAGGGATTGCTTCTTAGTATGGCTTTCTCAGATTAAAGAGCTCTTTAGTACTTGATTGTTTTGGTTTTTTTTCTTGAAGCAGATTTATAGGCAATAAGCAAACCACCTTAGTCTACTTTTTGATAAACTGTACTGATAGTTCATATACTTCATTTTTCCTTGATTTATTACTGTCCTTTTTCCTTTTTGTCTGTGAATATCACAGTATTCCATTAGCTCTTTTAACATTGCCTCTAATTTCATTGTTATGTGAGAGTCCCGGTAACCTTTGTTTTCAGTAGCAATTCATAATAAGCTGCTTACGTGTTATCGTTCCTGAATCCTACTTCGTCACTACTTTTCAGGACTCAGTCCCCTGTTTTGTTTGCCTGGGCCACAGGCTCTGGAATTTATCAGGGCTGACCTTCCCCCATTTTTCTTTTTCCTCAAGTAATACCCTCTGTGTTACTTGCGGATTTTGCCAGCAGTGATTTAACTTCCAAGCCACTAGTGAAATGTATGAACTATCTTGACCTATTCAGCAAGAAACATCATCTCTCTCATGACAGAAATAACCTCATGAAATTACCCGATACCTTAGTTTCTGGCAGGTTAACAAGGCATATTAATGAAGGTATTTTGGGACCACCCAATGATCTCTGAGGAATGGACTTTGGCAGCTTTGCCTTACATCTGTTTAGGAAGCTCATCGTCACTGATTAAAAGGCTTGCTGTGTTAGTGATCTGTATGATGGGATAGGTATGTTTCTCAATACACGCTGGCAATGTGCAACATATCCACTCTGAAGAACTGTATCTGTTTTGCACTTCTTGGTTTGGAAGATTCA
Source organism: Apaloderma vittatum (assembly GCF_000703405.1). Lineage (NCBI taxonomy): Eukaryota > Metazoa > Chordata > Aves > Trogoniformes > Trogonidae > Apaloderma > Apaloderma vittatum. The sequence goes on along the minus strand of NW_009724314.1, from coordinate 11,740 downwards.
CCCATCTCATTCTTTTTTTAAACTAAAATCTACCTCCCAAAAATATTTTTTTGATGGAATACTGTTGGCTAGTTTTTCATAAGCAAAAATGCAGAAGAAACCTCTAGAAGAAACAGATAGATTTATTCTAGATGTTTTCAATGTCAAAGTTTTGTATGACTACAGGATCTGTGGTTTGGAAAGAGGAAAGAGACAGTAGGAAACATGTATTTCTCTGTATCAAACAGGAAAATGATACTATTTTGCTGCAAAGCTCTTATCTGGATGTGGCTTTATAAGACAGTTTTGTGGCTCAGTGTATGAAGGGGGAACGCACATTCCACATTGTTTAAGAGTGCTTAGTGTTGACATCTTTAAAGCAATATTCAGTCTCTTTCTAACTTGTGTATGCCTGTTGAAAAACACAATCACAATAATGCAAGAACCATGTAGCAAAGTCCTCTGACCTGTATTATGTGAAAGATAAAATTATCTCATTTTAAGAATCCTCTTTTGCCTTAAAAGCTTGTTATGAATCACTTTCTTTTTTAAGGTAATCGTTAACAAATCAACACACACAAAATCAGGAAGGCTATTCCATTTTCCAATAATTTGTTCATATGCCCTTTGAAGATATTCCAGAGATCCTGCTAGAAAATAATTTAATTAGGTGAAACTATTTCCTTTGCTGTTTCCGAGCAAGTTATTATCAAATTTAATAGCTCCAAAAATATACTCTATAACTTGACATTTATAAATTGCCACAGTCCAAAATGAAGCTGAATTATTTTTACTCTCTAGTTCCAGAATGGCTTTTTGATTCTGTTTAGACCTTCTCTTTTTCTGTAGCCCAGAAAGTTCAGAGTTTAAAGCGGGTATCATTCCTTGAGGTTCCTAGTTTTTAAGAGTGAAACCTACTGCACAATTGCTGAATTTAAACTTGTAGGCAAGCTGCAATAAATCAGTGCATCACTCAGAATGATCCTGACTCAAGGGAACATTTAAATGTTCTCTCAATGAGTTTATGTACAATGAGTTGACCATTGCTAATGTATCTGTTACCTAATAGTGATATGTCTAGTAAAGTATTTATTTTAAGTTAGAGAGACTGGGAAAATCCTCATTATTATGATGATAGGAACAGAATATAACTCAGAAAGCCAAAGAAGATTGCCATGCTTATGTCAGCTGTTATAGTTTTAATTCTTTCTCTTGGAAATACTTTAGAGGTGATCTTTAATTACGGAAATACACAGTACTTATTTCCACAGAGTCCTTAATACCTGACAGTTAGCAGATGGATTATGTTTGAGTTAGGCTATAAGTTCAGTAGTTTTAGGAACATTATTTGGTTGCTTGCCTCTATCATAGTTATTCTCCTGTGCTCAAACGTTGCAAAGACTACACCTTTGGGGTTGGGTTTTTAGAGTGCTCCTTGCTATTAGGGGGCCGGTTAGCTCAGTCAGTTGAGCGTAGCGCTAACAACGCTAAGGTCGCGGGTTCGATTCCTGTTCGGTCCCCATGTGTTGCCTGATCTAGTCGAGAGGTGGTGTCCCTGGCTGGATTAAAATGATCTCTAAGGTCCCTTCCAGCCTAGGCCATTCTATGATTCCATGATTCTGTTAGCACAAGCTTGCTGCTATTGTAATGCTGCTACATGGCTTACAAGGCAGGGATGTGGCATGCATTTGGTCTGCTTGCACCCCAAAAAACCTTGGATGAGTTACTGTAGTTTTCTATCTGGGTAAACTTAACTAGTAGTACCTCTTGGCTGATGTTTGGATGTCTTAAAAAAGGAGACAAGAAGGGTATTGGTTGGTGACAGCTGTTAAAGAACTATGAGTGAAGCAATCTGTTCATGTTCAGACCAGCATCTGAACAACAGCCTCCTACCACTAGGGAGCAAGGGAAGCTGTGCCCCTTCACGTGTATATCCATCATGACTCAGTTTGATCTCCCCAGCCAGCACAGGGAACGAGGTGAGGATTTATGCAAAGAAGGAGAACAGCAGTAACTTACATCAGTAGCCACCCACCTCTGTGAAAGGAACTCTGACCCAGACTTTTGACACCATTGTTTTGGGAAAGTACTCAGGTATCCCTCAGTTCTTGTCCTGTTCTATTGGATTTTTTAATTCGATAGAGATTTGTTTGCTTAACTCTCCTTAATTGCCACTTCCCTACCCTGCCACCACTAGCGAGGGGGAAGTACTGCTCCCCTTCACAAAACATGTTTCTTAAATTTCTGGACAGGATGTTGCATTAATGTACTGTCAGGTTTTAGTGAGAATTTTCATGAGATCTTCAGACTCCTAATCTTGTCAGAGCATGCTGGCTTTCTATAACCTAGTCACTGGATCTCTTCTTTTTTTTTTAACTCCTGGCAGAAAATAGGAAAAATGACTGATCTGCTGGGGTTTTGTATCTTGTGAGGCAGATTCCAAGAAGTCCTGGTAGCACAGCTCCTGCATAGACTACCTTGTGCAGGAGCTATGGGAAAGGCACTGTTAAGGCTTTTATCTAAATGAACATTCTTGACTCAAGCATCCTTGAATACTAATGTTTGTAAGGATATGACATATGGCATCATGTGCCTGTGAATCCTCCAATCTATTCCATGCAAAACCACCATACAGTCAAACCTCTGCATTTCATGTACAGTTACATGTGCAAAAGATAATCTTTTATAATATTCTATAATAATGACCTTAACATTTAGATACTCATTTATTGAAAGTGATACACTAAAAGAATGAGAGGGAAAAACCAAAACTATTCAAATGGAAACAATAGCAGAATAGAACTAGTGGAGCAATGTAGAAGCAGCTTCACCTCACTGAAGTGTGAGGATAAATCATAATTTTGAAAGGTATGTGGATGAAATTTAAAATGGATATTCTCAGAGTTTTACCAAATGCAGAGGTTTCTTTCCAAGGCATAAAATTTTTATCACTGATCTTTCTCCTCCAAGCAGTGAAATGAGAAAGGCCAATGACAGTTCCAAAGATAGGCAACATGATTCAAAAAACACTGACTAATGTCTTACACAAATGCAAAAATGGCAAATGGCATTTTGACTGCAAGGTACTGCCTGAATTATTAAATAGCTGAGGAATGAGAATGAGCAGAATTTTGGCAGGCTTCTTGAAAAGCTCATGCAGAGTTTGCCTTTTCCTTAATTGCTGCTCTTTCTAGGGGAAAAAGGCATAGATTTTATTAGTTTGTTTCATCTATTTAGGTTAACTCATTGATATTATTAGAATGAGCTCTCAGACACAACATTTTAAAATCTCAAAATCTGTAGAACAGTCTGCCCTCTGCTGCTCTCCTTAATAAACTCAAAATCAAGAAGACCTGAATTCTCATCTCCTATTTTCCCTTGATTTGTTCTTATCATTTCCTTATGTTTGATAGTCCTAATGTTTGTTGACCAAATATCATTACCCTGTCTCAAAGGTAGGATTGTTGGGGCTCAAAATGTCTGCTCACAGTAGTGTTGTGATGTTCAATCCTTTACCACACCAGCAACAGAACTGGACAATGGACAGTGCTTCCACTTATATTTAGATATTCACATCACCGTGGTGAGTCCACAGCAGATACTCTCACCAGTGCTAGCCTTATTCACCACAGAATTGGGATGCTCCAGTATTATAGAATCATAGAATCATAGAATGTTAGGGATTGGAAGGGACCTCTAGAGATCATCTAGTCCAAACCCCCTGCCAGAGCAGGATCCCCTAGGGCAGCCACACAGGAACACATCCAGGTGAGTTTTGAAAGTCTCCAGAGAAGGAGACTCCACAACCTCTCTGGGCAGCCTGTGCCAGTGCTCCATCACCCTCGCAGTAAAGAATTTTTAACTCATGTTGAGGTGGAACCTCCTATGTCCTAACTTAAACCCGTTATTTCTTGTTCTATTACTGGGCACCACCGAGAAGAGATTGTCTTCTTCCTCTTGACACCCACCCCTCAGATATTTATACACGTTAATAAGGTCCCCTCCCAGCCATCCCCTTTCAAGGCTAAACAGCCCCAGTTCTCTCAGTCTCTCTTCACAGGAGAGATGTTCAAGTCCCTTAATCATCCTCGTAGCTCTCCGTTGGACTCTCTCCAGTAGGTCCCTGTCTCTGTTGAACTGGGGACTCAACACAGTATTCCAGAGGTGGTCTCACCAGGGCAGAGTAGAGTATTAGCAGGACAGAACAGGTAACTCTTACTGTTGGAGCAGAAGACTTGGTAACTGGGGAAAGGAAGTTCCTTTGTAAGTTTCCAGAAATTTGAAAGCCTATAAATTTAAGCTGCCACTTTTGAATAGGTTCTTTATTACTTTACTGCTTCAAATGGAGAAGAAAATGGAAAGCGGACAGATCTGCAGAGAAAATAAGTGACAGGAACTTCTTTTATCACTTAAGGATTTTTTGTCACTTAAGGGTTTTATAAGGAAGTCAAAGAATTTCAGTTAACAATTTTTGGACATCCAATAGACCAATGCAGGATGAGAGGATGGACTAGATGACATTTTAAAGCCTCTTGATTTATTTTCACTGAGTTCTACCTTTCTTTCTTTTTTATGTTAGGAAAAATATCTTGGCCGCATGCAATTTGAAAAATGTCATAAAATATATTCATCTACAACCTTGCATATAAAAATGTACCACTTCCTGTGTAGCCATTTATAATAAAAATTGTAGTTTATCTCTGTGTGGTTTTACTACTTTAATAGATAAATGAATTGATACATACTTCAATGTATTTTTCTCTCCTACAAGCATGGCCTATGGGATGAGACATGAGAAATTTATGTCCTGCATCAGTGTCATCAGCATTGTTTGTAATATCTTTGCCTTCCAAGTTAAAAACAAAAAATAATGCTATTTTTCTAACTATTGAACATTTTACTTGAATAAGAATTTGACATATTTTTGCTGTGTGCATCAATAGGATGACCAAATGATAAATGTGGATTAGGATTAAATTCAGGAAATTTGGATTCCTGTTACCGTGCATACACTCCTGTTTTTAATTTTACGAACTGTGAAAGTTATAACAGTGTGTCATTTAGAGATGATTTAATCTATAAACAATTAGTGCTGCGAAACCTGAATACACACAGTTTCTGACTATAGATCAGTAGACAAAGGAAATTGAGCTTGCTTAGCTCTAAAAAATCAGATTACTTTTAGAATTGTCTAGGCACATAACTTGAGGTGTATCATCTTAGGCTCGTGATATGAGAGTTGGGGCAATTCTTACTTTCTTGACGTAGTGAAGGACAGGAAAAAAAGTGCTTCAGCAAGGATTAGTTCATGTTGATACAATTGATCTGGTTCCTCTTGTGACCAAAGGTCATGCTGACAGCTAAAAAGAGAAAGTGGCTGAGCAAAAGGCCACTGACTTAGAGCGAGGTTGTTATTAGAGGTGGCTAAGTAAATATTGTCCTTTCAGCTGCAAGCTGAGCTGGGCTTTCTGCAGAAATTGTTGCTTCTGTTTTATTTCAACCAGTTCAAGAGGCCAGTTCTGAGTACCGAACCAAACAGCACGAATAACATAAGGCTTGGGAAAACACAAATTTCCAGCATACCAGTCATATTCTGTCAGTTGAATTTATATACATATATATATGTTTGTATCTGTGTATGTATAGATATAGGTTTAGATATATATGTATGTAATTCCAAAGGGGAAGGAGGGGTATTCCAAGAATACAGCAGCGATGGAAAAGGAATTAAGGAGTTATAAAGTGAGATCACCTTCCTTCAAAGCTTTTGTTATGTTGATGGGGTGAGATCTGAAAACCAGAACCAGGGTGATATTTATGTTAAGGAAGATTCTTGCATTTTCTCTGTATTTCATGCAGTCCAGATTTATGAGAATTTACATTATGGTTTTGCCACCTGCTACTGAGTATGTAGTTCATAATGGGAGCCACATCATCAGGGTAGAATCAGTTTCATAATATGGATCCTGCTAGTTAAACACTGAGTCTCCAGAACTTTGAAGGTGGACTCTGAACAATTCAGTGACTACTGCCTCTGAAGAGTGAAAAAGCAGCACTGAAAACTTGCTGCAGGGTGAGTCAGATGAAACACAATGAAAGAACATTTTAGGAATTTCTGCAGTTTCTGCAATCACTGGGAGTGACATTGACATTTTTCAAAGTAAACTTTGTGTCTCTGGAGATTGCCTATACAAGCATTATGCATCAGGCAGCCTCACTTAAGCTCTTTGAAAGCTTTAAATGTTCCATGGTCTTCATTTGTCCTCTACGAAAGAATAAATTTCGCTGCAACTGAGGCTTCACTCATTGAGCAGACATTGACTCTGTGCCAAGGGCAGCAGTGAACAAGTTGGATTTGGTTTGCTTACCTGGAGATTTTTTTTTTTACCAGGCTGGGTGGTTTTTCAGTTGTTTTTCTAGTCTGAACAGCAATCCATGGGAAAATGAAATGGGGAGGTGTAGGGCCTAGAGTTCTCTAGCTGTTTTGGAAGAGCGAGTGTCCTGGTTTGAGAGCACCAGGATAAAAGTTCTCTGGGGCTCCTGGCACAAGGGGGAGTGACAGGGGGGAAGGGGGGGCAGCTGTGCCTGTGAGGAGGGGAGGATGGCTCAGGTGACCCACATGGACCATCATAGTGTTCCTTCCCATGGGGTTCAGTGTATAAGGGCCCCTAAGAAGCATTGCCTGCTGTGTTGGGAGGGTTGCCTTGGGCTGTTTGTCATCTCTCCCTGTGCTGCTGGTGTTCCTGCCTCCTGCTTCCGTACTGTAGAGGAGCACTGTTTGAGGGAACAGGTTGTCTTTCCCCTGACCCACACCCCAGGTAGGAGAGGCACAGCGCCTTTTCTGTTTTTTTGGAATGTCTGTGCTCAGGTGCTCTCTATCAGCTTGGGACCTTGCCATCTGGAAGGTGTGGGCCCCGTGTTAATTTATTCTTTTGTATTTGTGAGCATATTTATATACTTGTATGTATCTGTTTATAGTTTGACATTGTTGTTATTGTTAGTATTGTTTCATTGTGAGGCTTTTTTTCATTAAACTGATTCAATGTTTTTTTCAACATCAAAGTCTCTCCCCCTGGTTCTCCAGTTTCCCTCCCCTGGGAGGGTGGTGGGAGGATCACAGAGAGATTCTGTCAGAGTTTAGTGGCCAGCTCAGCCTTAAGCTCCCACAGCAACTTCGCATGTGAAGTCTCAGCTTGTCAGCTCTGCTTAACACTTGACTCATACAGGAAGTCAGAGTGCATGACAGAAGTCTGCCAAAACAGGGTAAGACTCAACAGAACAGGACCAGAAAGTGGAGAGTGTGCAGTGAGAGCTCTAATTCTGGCAGAAATGTATGAGCTCATGGCTGAAGAATGGAGCGTGCAGGTGCTATGGTACAACCAATGGGTAGAAGAAACGAAGGTTGCTTTGGATGTGGTGCTTTTCACAGTTAAATGGAGATTTTTGATATGTGCCTTATAAAGAAAAAAGTATTGTTTGTCTTGCTTGTTTTATGATCTTGCTTTGTTCTGTGGGCAGCAAATGTCTGAATAGTCTGTTTTCCTCTTCTCTCTACTGCTATCTTTCCACTTCCCATTTAGAGATCCATGGGAGTTTTCACACTGTGTAAGAACAAGTTCATTTTAATTATCATTTTTTCATTCTGAAGAAATAAGCATAGTGAACTATTTTACTGAAAGTCTGAAATAGGAGTAACAAATTGATAGTGAAAGACAAATTATGGCCTTTGCTATTTTAATAAGTAGTATTTATCCAGTTACAGAACCACATGAATACTTTCTGTGATTATACAAATTACAAGAGAGCCTACATTTTAAAGTACAAAGACCAAAAGGAGCAACCATGTAAAATTTGTAACTAATTAGCTTATAAATTATTACTGTAAACTGAAATATAAATGATCAGAACTGATATGGAGCAATAAACAACCACTGTATTTTCCTTTTATAGATTTACATATCTTTTAGTAAAATAGTCTTGAATTTTCAAAATATTGCTGGTTTTAAAATTTTGTTTATGTAACATACTGTATAGTTTTCATGGGTCAGACCTTATTCTACTAATTTTTGGTACCTTACAGATACCTCATAGGGAACAAGAGTTTAGCCTTTCATAAGAAACTAGCTGCAAATCATTTATCACTGAAAATTGGAGGTTCTAATATATATACACATTATACACATATAAATCTATTTCTGTATTTTATTTATATGTAAGTATTGTATTTATATATGTGTGTGTATATAAGCCCTAATGACCAGTAGTGTTCTGCATATAGAACAAGACAGATGGTTTGATGGATTAAAAGCTATATGTATATAAGGAAAATTCAAATTAAATAGTTTTCTGTAGAGTTTAATGACATTCTCATTTTACCTCCAGATATATAATTTATGAAGGGTAGAAGATAACTTTCTGGAAAAAACTCAGTCAGCTGAAAAAAAACCAACAAATCCTTAAAATATGGAGGTCAGAAAAAAATGCTAGTCTTGTATAAAACAACTACCTGAGGTGGTTTTTGAGGATAACTATATTTAGTCAATCCAATTCCTTCTCAGTCTATGAAATAAAGATAGCAAAATAACATGTTAACAATGTATAGCATGCTTTTATGCATATTTATATAACCCAAATATTGTAGTGATACAATTTTGTATAGCTGTCTGTGCAACTTTTACTTCATCACTTTTTATTAAAATCAGCCATGTATAGCTGATACATTTTTACAAATAGCTTGTTAATCCTGAGAGTTGTGTGATGCCATACAAATATTATGTGACAACAAAAATAACTGTTGGAAAGACTTATTATATGTCCTAGCTGAAAATATAAAAAATATGCCATATGCTTCCCCAAGATTTTTCCAGATCCAAAATTGCAAAAACTATGAATTTCTAAGAAGTCCCATATGTATTTTGGATAACAGTAAGTGTGTAGTCCCCCATGAGTATAGATGCCTGTAATATGCGAGATAAGTATATCCAGCCAAGAGGCATGGCATGAGCATAGTATGGTCCTCTTCCTTGCGGGTGTACATTAATCCCTGACAAATTTGCTGAGAATGACGTATGTGAGTTCTGTTCCCTATATCACAGCTATTAATGACAGCTTCTGTTCAGTGTGCAAAATGTGCTGAGACCTTGTCCAGGTTCAAGAAAAACAGACTCGTGAAGATTTAGTCTGCATCAGCGAGTCAGAATCTGGAGCAGCTTTTTGTCACCAAAGTATCTTTGGCTTCTCTTTTTATAGCCTCATGGGGAAACTACTGACTGACAGCAAGACAGCAACATGTTGTAGCAACAGGCAGGTCACCTAACTGCACGAGGTGGTGAAGAGCACATGGTCTTGCAGTGCTTGGAGCTGTACTTGCCCCAAACTATTCAGCTCAAATTTTTAGAGCATTGTGGGAGCACAGTTCAGCAGAGGCCTCAGAGTAAAGCAACAATGCCACAGCCCTTTAGTTGGTTGGCTTATCTTCCCCAGCAGAACGCTCTGGTTCACTTGCTCTTTTGATACTTTTGCACCAGCACTGTCTAGGAGGAATTTTTTTATTTGATTTTTTTTTAATTCCAAAGCCAACAGATGTAAGAGACAGCATGGCTTTTGCTTGCTTGGTTTTATTTTGGTAAATGTTTGTACTGGACAGCTGAAAGAAGGATCTTCTGCATACCTTGAAGTGGTTCCATTTACCTTCCTTGCTGGCTGGCTCAATTCCTGGGGGGAAGGTTGTGTCCCTGGGACGTTAATGAATCCTCTCAACCAGGGGAAGTTTCCAGCTGCAAGGGGAAAGATTAGCGAGCAGGAGACAACACTCCCAGGAGCTTGGTGCACAGTTGGCTCTGGTGGATGACAGAAGAGATCTGTTGTAGGTGGTAAAGAGGGACTGTATAGCATTAGTATGCCACTTTGCAAGTGCACAGTGTGGAGGCTTCTTCTCCTTAACTTGTATTTGGAGCTACCTCACTCCCAACAAGTCTGAGTTTTCTTCCTTTCCTTTGTTTTGGTTTGCACTCAGTAGAGAAAGGCCTGGAGGCGTTGATAGACAGCTGGCTGAACATGAGCCAGCAGTGTGCCCAGGTGGCCAAGAAGGCCAACGGCATCCTGGGTGTATTAGGAGTAGTGTGGCCAGTAGCACCAGGGAAGTGATTGTGCCCCTGTACTCGGCATTGGTGAGGCTGCACCTCGAGCACTCTGTGCAGGGCTGGGCTCCACAGTACAGGAAGGACATCGAGGTGCTGGAGAGGGTACAGAGAAGGGCAACCGGAAGGATAAGGGGACTAGAGGGTAAGTCTTATGAAGAAAGGCTTAGGGAGCTGGGGCTGTTCAGCCTGGAGAGGAGGAGGCTGAGGGGAGACCTTGTCACTCTCTACAACTCCCTGAAAGGCAGCTGTAGTGAGACAGGTATTGGCCTCATCTTCCTAGTGAATAGTGATAGGACAAGAGCGAATGGGTTCAAGTTGCACCAGGGCAAGTTTAGATTGGATATTAGGAAAAACTTATTCACCAAAAGGGTGGTGAAGCATTGGAATGGTTTGCTGAGGAAGGTGATGGAGTCACCATCACTGGACATGTTTAAAAAGCAGCTGGATGTGGCACTTCAGGAGATGGTTTAGTGTAATGGTGATGTAGAGCTGTAGGTTGGACTTGAGGATCTTAAGGTCCTTGAGCTAATGTCAGCAGTTCTGAGCTCTCGGGGAGCTCTGGGCAGGTCACCCAGTTGGTGGGAATAAGTGGGCTGTTCTGCTGTGACATGTGATCATGGTGGGGCCAAGGGGCAGTCCTTCTCTTGTGTTCAGGATGGGAAATTTGCAGGAAAAAAGGAGGAAGGACTATATATGTTCTCTCCCTCCACGCTAGGGAAATGTCTGAGGTAGTGCTTTGGTCTTTCCACAAATGCAAGCCTTTTTTTAACTTTTTTCCTGCAATCTTAGGGTAGCTTTGCATGATTTAATACATCTCTTCCTACTCAGTGGCTACCTCCTTCTGTTACCGTATATTCCTGCTTAAGGCAAATGTGGCCTGAAGGACCGGAAGAACTTCTGCTCTTCCTTATCTTTCATGAATACAAAATTGCCTTCAGGCTTGTCCCGAGTTCCCTCTGGTTTCAGACTTTTAAACAAATTAGTCTCTTGTCTAGCGGTGTCACCAAGCAGAGTCTTCACAGCTTGTGTCAATTTCTGCTTCAGTGACCTTTTTATTATGCACACCTGGAACAGCTTCTGGATCGGATTCTGTAACAGACATCAGAGCTTGGAGAACCAATTTAAGTGAGAGGTGACAAGATTTCCTGCTTGTTTCATTTCAGGTATATTTTTTCATAAGTTATTACAAGGACTAGTTACTTGGTTAAGAGTGTTTTACTCAAAAAAGTGTTCTTTTTTGATCACCACGCTCCTTTCTATTGAAAAAAATAAAAGCAGCCAATTGAAATGTGTGCTAGGAAGAAAGTTTTCCAGACTTCTTCTGTTTCTGCTGTTCAACAATCAAATTACTTTAACTTGCAGTATACATAAATGCTTCCATGCTATATGAGGATTGAAGATAATTAGAAGGACTATAGAAAATAGTCTCATTTCAAAATGTCAGGCAGATCTTGTATGTTGTGGTTTACATGACATGTTCCATGTTACTTTTTGTCCACTTGAAATTTTCTTCCATTTTTTTAAATGCATCTTATGTAGTTAGACAATCAAAAGCATTTTGTCTGAAGTCCAATAAATTATTCCTCCATTATCGTAGAATCATAGAATGGCCTAGGCTG
>NW_009724313.1:0-12754 GCF_000703405.1 Apaloderma vittatum | reverse complement strand
CAACCCCGAATATTCTGTGATTCTGTGATTCCCAGTAGCATGATCCCATTTTTGGAGTCTTGAGGGCTTTTCAGCAATATCTTTGACTAGTTTGGGTTGTTGAGGTGTTGTGTATTTGGTTTGTTGGGTTTGTTGTTTGTTTTTTTTCATCTGGGCTCTCTCTTAAACTGGTTTAAAAACAGTTACATAAGTCCTTCTGGGTTACAATGGGAAGGAATGCAGTCAAACCACAGCTGAGCTATCACGTAATTCTAGTTTAAAAACCTCTTAAGAAAGCCAGGAATAAATAGATGCATGTCTTCAAGTCATCAAGGAGCTGATCAAGAAGTCCCAAAGGTGAATGGAAAAAAAAAATAATTCTGATTTCTGCACCCACCAAAGCCAATTGAGTTAAACTAGTTGCCTTCCTTGCCTCCTCTAAACCCATTGGCATCGAGTCAGACACATGAATCAAACTCTGTACATTCTTCCAGCTGAGTCAACAATTTTATACTTGCATCTCAAATCAGGGAGGCAGAAGAAATCTAAGCAACTGCTGAAAGATGCCTCATTTTCTAGTCAGTTCCAAGGGGAATTCTTGATACTTTATTTTTTGTGTGTGTGAATTGCACATCGGTCAAAAAACCTAGCAGATTTAGACCCCTTGGCTCACACTTTTTCTCTGTGATACTGGGTGGGGTTGTGGTGGTTCCTGCTCATCTAGCAGTGCTTTTAGAGTCAGCCTACATATCCTGCAACATCATACCAGGCTCTGGCAACCCACAAGATTCAGCTGAGTCAGGGTTATTTGATCAACTTGCTCTTCAGACAGTTTCGTAGCTGACCTGAGCAAGTGGTTGGACTAGATGACCTCCTGAGCTCCCTCCCAAGCTGAACTATTTATTCAATGATTTTATACTGATGTACAGGAATAACTTCCTTCAAGGAATGTAAGGCTCTGCCACAAAACCGAAGCTTTGCATTCCAGTGAGTTCTTAGAAATTGCTCGACAGCAAATTACGGAGGAACACGAGAAACTGTTCTGCAGACTTCTTGGTCAGAGCCAGGCTTACAGATCCACTTGAGCTCAGAGGAGCATCTAGCTCTCAGCACCCAAAATCTTCCCTTGCAAGGTAAGCAGAATCCATGTTCTCCAAGCTGGGCTCACTTAGAGGAAGAGTATTCACCCAAAAAGAGAAGTTGTTGAGCCAAAGGCATTTTCCAACTCTTCCAGAGCATAAACTGGGGCCACTGGTGCCCAGTCACTCTGGACAAATGCTTGTGAGCTTTCATTTCCTGACCTCATCAATCAAGGCAAAACATGGTCCTGTAATTTAGTTTTTTCCTCCTTTTCTAAATGGATATTTCCATTTCCATTAGAGAAATTAAGCACTTTACCAAGCTTTAGAACAGCCTGAGGTTTATGGCCAACATATAAACTCCAAAAGAGTGCGGCTGGTTGGGATGGAAACATCTTTTCCAGCATAAACCCCTCAAGCTAGCAATGTAGGCCAAACTGCTGTAAATCACCATCTTCTCCCTCTTTAATTCTGGCTATTACCTTCTAGCTTTTTAAGCAATTTTACATATTCCAGCAAGTTGGGGATTTTGGATCATGCTACTTTCCAAGAACGCCCATTTCACTCTTTAACAGCACAGCAATTGAAAGTCACTGAGTAGCCTGTGAGACTTCAGTTAAGAAAGATCTCATCTCTTAGCTTGAATCTTTCTCATTAGTATTTTAAAAAGGGCAATAGCATTTTCACTGGGCTAGAAAACACTCTGTCCCAATACTACATTCTATTAAAATCAGCTTGAATTCTTGGCATTTTCAAGTGGAGCTGTTTGCTGCTGGATCTTCTGCCAAGTCCTCAAGAACTTCACATTTCCTTTTTTTTTTTTTTCTGTTCTATTTAGTATTGACTGACTGAAGCCTGTTAAAACTTTTTTTTTTTCCAAACAGCTGATGCCACCTGCTTCCAGCATCGGGGACAACAGCAGAGCATCACGCACCCGTTTCTATTCCGGTGACATTACGCAAGTGCCTTCTTCACACACTCACCCACGCTTGGGTGCTCAATCTGTTTGGCTTCACAGCATCCTTCCAGAGTGAAAACATGGAGGCAGCTCCACGGTCTCGTCTAGCTCCTTCTTTTGACGAGCTGTTCGTGTTTCTTTTCACAGCTTCATAAGGTTTTTTTCCCCATGCTGGAGAACCATCTTTGCCACCTCACACTTGTTCAGCCCATAGACTTGAAGCCAGCATATGCACCTTGCTCAGCACACCCAAGCTCGAGAAACTTCTCTCTGCAACAGGTGGCTCAGTTGTTGATGGGGAGGCAAAGCGCGATTCCTCTTAAATCTTTTCTTGAGCTAAAAGTAGACAATTTAAACATAGGCTCCAGAAAGCCCTTGGGTTTTCCCCTTAATTGAACTGAACTGTCAAAGCCGTTGTTTTTCAAGCCTGCTGATGCAAATCCAGGCTCTTTACTGCAACAGATCTGCAAGTCTGACAAGCCCAACTTCGATGCTTGACCACCAGGCACGAAGGAATAAATGACAGATATGGACACATGTTTTAGAAATAGTTGAGAGGGGCAAGAACCAACCATTCTTTGGTAATAGAGTGCTCAGTAAGCAGCACCTTTCCCTAGCGTGGGTTCTTTGCCAGTATAGTCCAAAGCAAGTTTCTTCTCAAATTCTTAAGCTTTATAGAAAGACATAACTGTCTTGCCCAAAGCACTTCAGCCACACAACAGGAGATAAACCTGTTGGCAGTTTGGTCACGCAGAGCTCTGCGTGGTCCAGAGCCAGCACATAGCTAGACTGGACCCAACTTCAAAATAATGAGTACAGGTCAACACTGTGGGGCTGTCTGCAGATCAGATCGAGGTTAAAGGCAGCCTTACGTCCAGCCAACACAAAATAGCCTGCTTGAGGTTCCTTATAGAGGAAGGTCCCTACTGTGTGAGAAGGTCAACCAGCCTATCAATCACACTACTGCAGCAGAGGTCAAAACACAGCTGGATGCCATAGGTTGTGTTTAAAAGCTCACGACATTGGTTTAGTCTCTTCCCACCGTGAACCAACCATCACCTCCGCATTTATCTGTGAAAAAGTTTCCAAAAGACACAGCTGCTCTGGCTTTCTAATAGGACCAGGCTCAGTGGTTGTGTCACTAAGGTCACACCACTCTACTAAGGCAAGTAGCATGAAGGGGAACATACAGTATTTCAGAGACCCTTTCATATGGGTCAGTTTTGTTTTCTCCTGCAGCAAGTTCAAAAGAATTGAGATGACCTTGAGTGGGCAAATCCCAACTCTATGCCACCAGCTTTCCCATTAACTTCCCAGCTCCTGGTCCCTTGTTCATACACCTCAGGAGCCAGACAAGATGCAGAGTAACAGAATCTCCCAGGCTTGCTTGGAAAGGATTCCACAGCTTCACTTACTGTGTTATCATCACAACTGAACTCCCTGCAGCTTGTTTTGTCTGTCTCAAGAGACCTTTCATACAGAGCAAATGGCATCAAGACACATCCATCCCATAAGCAGCACAGTGAGGCTCTCACAGAAAATGTTGAGGGGTTTACGCCCAGATGGCAACAGCTGAATTCTTTGCTGCCAGGATCAGAAAAATGGAGACTTGGGGATGGGCGAGCGAGCCAAGTGGCTAAAAAATGTACGCATCTTGCAAGGGCCTTGAAAAAGAACTTTTAAGATATTAGAATAAGACTGGTCTGTTTGGGGATGTTTTTAGGAGAGATTAGCAAGTGGCATACACACAGATTTCAAGCCAGCCCCTCATGTATCACCCTGAAGGTTCCAGAGCCAGCTGGATCATCTGTTTTGTCCCAAAATAAAATTAAACCTTCTCCTAGACCTGACCAATTCACCAAAGAAGGAGAAAAAGCAGATACAGGATCACCTCCAGCAGGTCCAGTGCCAATGCCTACCAGACAATCCCAGCCTCCACAACGCCATTTAAATAAACATGCTTGCATAATTTCAAGAGAAAAATGTCATCTCTCTTCCCTACCAGCTCTAATGCATTATCCTGCTGGAACAGGTAACTCTCTCCTGCCACATCTCCAGCACAAGGCTCATAAGAAGCACAAGAAAACGAGATCTTTATAGCCAATATGAGTCAACATTCTTGTCAATACAAGTCAATATTCTTGGCAATAAGTTTGAGATTTGCTTTTTTTTTTTTGGTAACTGCATACTCATGCTTTGTAACAAACATCTCCTGCTAGAGAAGGTGAAGCACTGGACTCCCAAAGACAGGAGCTGTCAGTCACTTTTCTCCTCCTTTATGGAGAAAAGGCTCTCCAGAATAGCTTCTCACTACCAAATTCTTCATTTTCAGTTTGGCAGCTGTAAGTTGTATGCAAGTTCATCTCCATCTTTGCATTACGACAGCCCAAAATTACTGCTCAGAGTTACAATGCAGTTTATTATCTCAAAGGATTTCCAGCTGCAGCTACTGCCTAGCAGAAACTGAGTTGATATCCATTTATCACCCCTCCACTTACAAGGCAAGACTGCACAAGGCAGCCAAAGCTCATCATCGATTTCCTACTAAAATCAGGTCCTAGAGGCAGAAGAACCTCCTTTTACATTTCAATCTTGTCGAGCTTCGAAATTCTCCTCACGAGATTGTTTAGCACGATTTGGAAACCTGCAGCAAAACTGGAAAGGGGAGGTGGCCAAGATTTCACCTACGCAACCGCTCAAGCGTTTTGTCTGTCATTATCCACACAACACCGAGAAGAGTCTCCAGATTTGGGCAAAGGAGGGCAGATTTATGCATAGATTCGGCAGCCACTGACCCATCCTCTCTGCAGCAATCTGCGTGCTATTGAGTGCACAGAGAACGGGCTATTCACCGAGACGCTTGCCCCAAGTACAAATATCACGCGGGCATCGGCAGCTGAACAGAGGGAAGCGAGAAGTTTAGGAGTTCAGAATAATAGTGATTTATCTGAACCACACCTGGAGGTGAGGGGAAGGTCAGATGCATCAGAGCACAGGGAGAAAAAGCTCTTTATGGAGACAAGAAGGTTGAGCAAAAGGTAACAAGACCTTCACAGCACTCTTGTTTGACCGCAGCATCATCCAGGGACCGGAGCTACATCCCACAGATGCAAAACCACACGATTCCTCTCTTTGTTAGCTGGAAGTGGAAATACACGACGGAGGAGGCTTATTACAGCCACAAAAGTTCATATCAATGGTGATGGTTGAGTGCCCTGGGTGGGGAGGATTAGCTACGTTCACGCACACGTGCAGGATGCATTTTCTCCGGGGATATTTCAAGTCCACAAACTTCTTTTCACGACACCTCTCCTGCCCACAGGATCTTCTATACACTCACATGCCACCGCAACCCTGAAAAGCTGTTTTCAGCATGTAGACGCGCTGCTTTTTAAAACACAACAGCACAATTAAAAAACCTGATACCTGAAGGCAACAATAGGACATCCGCAGGGATTAATGCGAACAGCAGGGTGCACGGCAGGTACCAGAGGGAATAAAAAAAAAGAAATCAAAGGTGCTTTCATTGCAATCACTGCAGTTCCCAAACCTACCCTCAAATTAAACACTTCTATCCCTTGAAAAAGATTCTATCTTTACTTTTAAGCAGCCTTCTTACAATCAAATGCTGTAAGATGCAAAAGCCCCGAGGAGAGAGATCAAACAGAAGGGCAGGATGGGGAAGAGTTCAACTCCCAAAAGGTCACTCCTGTGCAGGGATGTCTCAAAGCTGCTGACACTTTTTGGCAGCTAAACATGAGCAAAAGGAGGCACAAATGGGAACAGACGTGACATCGCCTGCTATTCGCACAAGGTTTAGACAGATTCGGGTTGCAGTTTCCCGTGCATAAAGCAGATACAGCAGGTGAAGCATGCCAAGACTTCCTCAGAAAAAGAAAGGAAGTCATTTTTAGCGAAATGCATGTGTACGCTTCAGAAAAAAAAAAAACAAAGCAAAAGTCTCAGTGAATTATTATCCCTGCTTAAAAAAAAATATAGTGAAGAAAGCCATAAAAACAACAATCATATTAATATAGTGTCTATCACTTTTACCCATACACCTGTCTTCAGACCACGCTGTTTGCTTCACATTTCAGACCGACAAAAATAAAAAGGCAAACAGACCTCTAGAGCACATAACCACAATAAAAAAAAAAAACAAACCTGCAGCAAAAGTCACCTACACGGATATGAAGGCAGACCAGAATCGTGCAGCAGGTTTTTCTTTCTGTGATAGGTTGAAACCTTCCTCTACAAAAAAAAAAATCACCCAGTTTCAGGATGTTACATTTCCCTCTTTGCAAGTTCACTGAAAAATCTGCTGGAGATGCTGAATCACATGGGAAACCCATCTTCATCTTCTACTTGGGATAAGAAACAGCAAAGAGACATCCTCCTCCCCACTCCCAAAACCTCAAGACGAATTGCTTTTTTTTTTTTTCTCCCCATCAGGACATTGCAAAACAGCAAGAAAACAACCAGAAAAGCACTAAAGAAGAAATCTCACCATTGCATTTCCAGCACGGATGGTTTCATCCCAATTACTCGTTCTTGTCATGCAAGAAAAGAGCTAAGGGAGAAAATTTAAATCCTGATCCAGACAATACAACAGCCAAAGAAAGAAGACACTGCCCCAAGCATTTATTTCAGGTTTTTACATGCTAGGATCAGTCCTTCTGAGTCTGAGGAGTCTCCCAGAAGTGCTCTTGGAGGGAAGACAGACAATAAAGCCCAATTATGTATCTGAATTTAAGTCTTCACACTCTGATTCAGGGGAGCCAGAGGAACACACACGTACAGGAACAGCTTGTTTAAAAAGAAGACCTGGGAATAAAAAAAGGACAAAAAAAAAAAGAAAAAAAAAAGAAGTGTGCAAGTTATGCAGAGAAGCTAGGCAAAGAATGCAAATTCTGACCTACTTCTCCCTCCTGGCTGGGAGAGGGCATGAGGCAGCTGCTATTGCTGCTCTGCAAGAACAAGAGATGAGCAGGAGCTCTGCCAAAACTTCTCCAGCGATGCCTCTTCCAAGGCAGGGAGAATCATCCTGCCCATACAACAAAACCGCAACTGCCTGGTCCAGCAGCTGATGAAGTCAGGATGGGCAGGGGTTTCTGAAAGGTTGAATTCAGCCTTCAAGCTAGAATTTTCCACTGGGCTCCTCTGCCAGCACCTGCCATGGTTCTGCTGCAGGCAGGATGAGGAAGAGCAGCGTCTTCCAGGTAGGTGGAGGTCTGGTGCCTTCAAAAATCCTCTCTCAAACCCAGCTTCCAAGATGGGAAGAACAGCGACAAAGCCACTGAGGTGATACACATGATGGCTTGACTAGAATGCCGGCTGGACACCCATGGACAGCAGCGTCTTCTCTGACTGTGACCCACATGAAAGCCATTCGCTCCCTCAGAGCAACGGGCCAATGATGCAAAGGAGAGGAAGAGGCAGCCAAAACAGGGACGGTTTCACTCAGCAACTCCTGCTCTGGAGAAGTCATCTTGCTTTTATAACGCAAGCTGAGGCTCTCAAACCAGATTTCCGCGCTGGACTTCTGCAAGGTTGGTGTGCAGGAAAGTCACTGGCCTTCAGTCCCTTCTCCGCCCAGTAAGACAGAGTCCAGCCAGCCCAGTTACTGCAACCAGAGGTGAAACAGAACCACTAGCACTCAGAATTATAGAATCACTGAGGTTGGAAAAGACCTCTAAGATCATCTAGCCTAACCATCAACCCAACACTAACATGACCACTACACTATATCCTGAAGTTCCACATCTACATGGGGTTTTTTAACACCTCCAGGGATGGTGACTCCACCACTTCCCTGGGCAGCCTGTTCCAGTGCCTCCCCACTTGTTCAGTAACAAACTTTTTCCTAATAGTCGGTCTAAACCTCATGCAAGATTCACCCTACAGTGTTTCATCACAGAGGGTTCAAGTTTTCCTACACACTAGCGAAACATGAGAGTGATCTTCAGGAACCATGAGGTGTCTTCCTCCTAAGCCACTCCACATACCTCCTATAGGAAAAACTCTTTCAGAGAAAAAAAAAAATTAATCCAATCTCACACAGACTATAAATTGGTTGGGTTAATCACCAGCTTAGGTTACGTGAGTCCAAGAATGTGTCATTGCAAAATATTTTTGTTAAAGCACCAAGCTGCGTCAGCACAAGGTGATATCGAATAAATGCAACCACGAAGCACAAGCTAACAATCTTACATCAGCCAGGGACCCAGCTCATTTGATGCCCTCACATCTTAGTTCATCCAGGGCGAAGGATGCAGTTGGCTTCTGCCAATGAGCTCACACCTGGTGAGCTGGTGGAACAATGCAGAAACACACCAGTTTCTCACCAGTTCTCAACCTACAAATAACTATCATATATTATGCAAGGCAATCTCTTAACGATACAGTCTAAAGTCTATTATTCAGCTCCTCCCAAACCTCCTGGTCGGCATAAATGCAGTTATAGATAGAGCCATAAAATCCTTGCTGTCCTGGCCAGCAATCGCAATTTCTGTCCAAAGCCTACTGCAAACTCTGACTATAGAGAAGGCTTTGTTCAGCCAGGCTCCTTCCTTTCCCTTGGGAAAGCTATATGTCAAAAGACCAATAAATGACGGTAATTTATTATGTGGAAAGACAGTCACGAGGCTGAGAGTAAGAGAGAACCAAGAGCTAAGCTGATTTTATGTTTGAAATGGTCACAGAGCCCTGTGGTGGCAAGTCAGATTTGTTGCTCCTCTGTTTAAATGCACATAAATATTTGGGGGTGAAGGGACATAAAGTAGAGCAGGATTATCAGCATCCCAGGAGCATTAAGTAGAAAGTTGTAGTCGAAATTTAAAGGCTGTTCAGGGATTGTGTTGCAAGCAAACAGAGGGGAAAAAAATATTTATGAGGAATCAAATAGCTTCTATTCAAAGACTCTGTTTATCAGCATTGATTAGGAAAAATCTGCTTCATCCTAGGACAGCAGGCGAATCACTACAAGTTCTTTGAGTTCTCATCCCTCATTAATAGATGCCACTACCCTGGGCTCTGGAGGCATTTCTGGTCTAATTTTGATGTTTAAAAAGAACAAGAATCACATATATGGTATTTGGGGTTCTTCCAGCCCCTCAAGCATCCAAGTAACCCTCCAGCAGACATAGGATGTGGTGTCCTGCTCATCACCACCTATGAAGACACCTAAAACAGAGTCTGTGAGATGATTGCTCATTTCTCTCTGGCCTCTTCCTCAGCAGCTGGAACATTCAAACACCACCTGGGCAATTCACTTGCCCAAACCTTTTCTCTAGGGCTGCAGCCAGAGCAAGCAAAGAAACTTGGTTGCATTTCAGTTAAGCAGAACAACCATCTCCTGCTGCATGGGATGCAGCTTACAAAAATCTCCCTCTCACACCCTACAGAAGGAAGATACAGGATGCTAAATAAAACAATATTTCCCACCAAAACCAGTCTTGTACACACTCCAAGGGTTTGGACAGGTACCTGGGATGGGCAAGAGACTTTCAAACCTGTGTTGTCCTCCTCCTACATTTCAGGTGAGCCACCTGCCTTGTCCATCAACAGCATTCCCACTCAAAACCTAGAGAAAAAGAGCTCTCGGCTCCAGGATGGGGGCTCACCAAGCACATTATGCCCCTGTTGCTTTGGATTTAGACAGCAAGCAGATGTTCAGAAGAGCTCCCAAGGTCTGCCCTCATCTGAACCATGGCCAGTGGAATAGCACAGGGACAAGGAGCTTGGGAATACTTCACCACTCAAAAATATTTGTCCTTAGCAGCCTTGCTGCCCTGCCAGCCACCTGCCAAAGCCATTTGGCCATTAACCAGTCATCTCCCGTCAGATCTGCTGGCAGCTGCTGGCTGCTCTTCACAAGGATACAAGGCTTTAGCAGGTCACTCAAGGTTGCTGGCAGGATGCTGCTGCCTCTGCTCTCACATGTACCTGTGCTGGTGCACCAAGGTCTCAAGCCAGCTTTGAGCAAGGCAATGCACTGCAGCTGATGACCTTGCTGATGAGATGCTCTAATCAGCATCTAGGTAGTTCCTCCCTGCAAGGAATCAAGAAACACATGGATGCCTCTGTTTCGGAGATGTTCAGCATCGTGCTCCCATGGAGATCTATCCCTACCAGGTCTTGGGCAATGAAGACATTTAACTCTACATCGATATTCTTTGGTTTGGAGGAACTTAAGATATCCAACTTGTGTATAAAGAAAAATGGGAGGAGAAAGAGTATCACGTAAGCAGTTAGGTGTTTTGGACATGGCAGACACTGTATAGGAGACAGGGGAGCACTGCAGCTTGACAAATGAAGCAGACAACCCTAGTCTTGGCGTGGCCAGCCACAAAGCTGACATTTAAAAGAAATAAATATGTACTGGTGCCTCCACTTCCAAGGAGATGGTGGGAGATCCACTGAGAGAAGAAGCAGACATTCATGATTTCCTATCAGCTGGAACTGGTGAAAGAACCCAATTCTTGCCTCTGACACCGCACTGTGTTTGTCAAACAGCATGAAAACTATGCAGGATTTCTTCCTGCACCACTTGCTACCTGTATCAGCCACATCAGCTCCCAGACCCACCTATGCACCCACTCCCAGTCTTCATATCACAGCCCTCAGAGGCTCTGTGTTCTTTGTGAGAAGGAACAGCCTTTTCCTCACAGGTTTGTCAACATCCCAGCAGAGAGGGACAATCAGTTTAATTTTATTTGCTGCAGATTGGTAGGAATGTGCCTCGACACGAAGAGTTTTGTTGCGTTTTTTTTCTTGTAACAGTAATAACTGCTGCAGGAACATGACTGCATTTCTCCTCAAAACAATCAGGGAGGCAGAAAAACCCACGTTCATGCTGATCCTGCTCTCCTTTCTCCATCCTTTGAGGAGCAGAGCAACTGTTTGTCTAGGAAAGGCATGGCAATTTTTGTGTAGGAAATCCAATAAACAAGCTGTGCTGCCTGCTGAATAAAGCACAGCTGGTACCTCGGGTCACTCTGCTCTATTCCTGTCCTCCAGCTTTTCTCTGTAAGTGAAGGCAGAAATTCTCAGGCTGCTGTGGGCTGCAGGAAAACCCAACAGCCATCCATCGGATTCAAAATGGAAAGGGTAGGTGGAAATCAGAGCTACAAGCCCATCACATTCTGCCCCAAAAAGCTGGTTATTTATCCTTTTTCCATATCAACCTCTCTTTCAGCAACCCCACCCTGGTCTAAGTAGTTAGCTAGTGGTAAACTAGTTAGCTGGGGAATAAGGCTTCTCCTTCCTCTTCTCCACAACTGAGCTGGGATCCTCTCCTGGCCTTTTCCACAGAACTTTTATTAACTTTATTAACTTTTATTAACGCATTGAATGTGCATGGGCTCATGCACCAACGCACGTAGGCGAGTTTTGTGGCATCATCCCAAAAAACTCACACCACAAGCTACCAACAACCTGCTCCAGAGACGTTCTGTAGCATCTACAGAAGCAAGAACCACATCCCCCCCTTTCCCTGGAGCTCACTCTTCAAAAGCAGGACTAACAAGTGGCTTCAACACTGTCCTAACATGCAGCTTCCCTTCCTCCTCACCACATCAGGAGACAAAGGCACATCAACCCTTCTATAATATTTTTTAGGGAGTTAAGGATGTAAAGTATCTCCCTACTGTATTTGCATAAATGGTAATTAACTGTGTCTCTACTCTTACAGACTTAGCTGGTTTAGGAGTCTTAACCGCCTCAGGTTTTAACAAAAAAGTTACTTCTATATCTGGTAGGAAAGCTGTTATTTTGTTCCTCACTGCTCTAGCTCAGTTAAGATTCAGAATTCAAGTCTTTATACACAGCTTAGAGTGAGATGAAAGGGAGCATACGGATTGCTCTCCACCTCCGAGGCAAGTTAATATCAATCTATCAAAAGGAGAAAGCCCATCACAAAAAGCAGGGTTTAGACCTTCACAGCAGCAAAGTTGTTTTTTGCAGCAGCAAAGACAGAGCAGCTGCTAGAGAGTGGTTGGAATTGAAGGAGCCCAGAGACATCTCAAGGTCCACATGTTAAAAAAAAAAATAAAAAAAATAAAGGAAGAGTGGATCTCAAGTCATCACCCTCATTTTCCCTTCTCCATCCTTCTGCAAGAGGCAGTAACTGCATCCTCCAAAGTTTGCATTAAATCAGGGAGGGCCAACAATCTTTTTTTTGGAGCCTTAGTGAGACAAGCATTCACCAAACAAGAGATAGCTTGGGGAGGGGAAGATAATATCAATAAATCACAACCATAGCCTGCTTCGCAAATTCAATCGCTCCAGCAAGCTATTAACATATTTCAGAATACAGTTATCTGCCAAATATTAGAATTTTCCATTGCACTGAACAGTAAATAAGACAGTCAAGTGACCAAGAGTCAAAGGAATGGTTGTGCAACCTACCAAGGTCTCCACTTGGCTTCCTGCAAGCAGCTCTGATGTCCCACCAAGCACCAGCTTGCACAGAAAAGCTGAGTTCAAGGCTCTGCCTTTACTAAGTTTTCTTTCATCTGCCCCACAGTTTCATGCCTTAAGAAAACCCACACTGTTGCATAAACCTGTTTTTCCAATGGGCCAAAAAGGAGGAAGAAATTAAAGTCAAAGCACTTATTTACAAACTTGTTGATTTATACACTCCAAACATGTTGGAAAGGGGATGAGGATAAATTAGGATGGACAGCCCACGTCAGCTCACCTTTGTCACCAGCCTCCTGTCACATCTGGGACAGGGATC
>NW_009724312.1:49199-50532 GCF_000703405.1 Apaloderma vittatum | reverse complement strand
TCTATCTATCTGTCTATCTATCTCTATATCTATATATAAAATCAATGCAGATCCCCCCTCCATGGACACCCCCAACCTTTCGGTCCGTGCGTGGCTCTCCCTGCGCCCGCGTAACGAGCTCGGAGCGACGATCCCCAACCTGCCCCGCCGGGAGGATGATTAATGCTTGCAAAGTGCTTTGAGAACATCAGATTAGTGGGACAGAGCCTCGTTATTATATTAGCAATCACCAGCTCCTCGGCCTTTTTGCACTCTCGACGCACTTAGCGCAGCATCTGAAAGCCAAACGCTGTTTATGAGCAAAGCTCGGTGCGTTGGGATGATTCGGGGAGAGCTCTTTTTTCTTTTTTTTCTGCTGTTCACAGGTTTATTTTTAATGATGCACCTGTGGTCCAGGCTCCACCGAGGTGCCCACAAACCACTGCCCTGCTTTTTGTGCAAACACGGTGCGGATGCAAAATAAAGACCGTTGGGCACTCGCCGCTATAACTATAGAAACCAAATATTTGGTTCGACTATAAAAGGCAGGAGTGTTTATGACTACGGGGCCAAAGGCATTTCCAGCCAAAGTGGAATGTATTTTAGTTCTGCAGACTATTTATAGATAGGCAGCCACTCTAAATTTGAATCTTCCCCTCCATAAGCAATTTTTTGATGCCTACTGGTTTAGTGACGTCCCTGTAGGGAGTCAAAACAGTTTGGAGTCACCCTCTGCGACAGAATGGCTCGTTTTAGGGGGGTTCTCTGGCTGGGGGAGAACTTCGCCTGAAAGATGAATAAATATTTCCCTTGACTGTAAATTAAATATTTTGATTTGGAGCTATTGTTTTAACCCTTCCAATCTGAAAGTAAATGTAGTTAGGAAACGCTAAAATTAATTGTTTCAGGGGCTCGGAGTGGGGGTTTAAAGGCTGTTTTCTCCAAGTAAACAATTTTGCAGAACTGATACGGGTGAGCAAATTTTTTTCTCGCCACGTCTGTCCTTTTGAGGTTTCTGCTAAAAATCATCACCATTCCCTGTGCTTTAGACTTGAAGCTGGAAGAGAAAGGGCGCGGGAGGGGAAATGTGCTTCTTGAGCTGCCTGAAGGCTGCCTGGAAGCAGGACTGGGTGGTGTTAGACACCACTTGCCCTTGCCCTGGTGAGCTTAAAAACTGCCCCAACATCTAGACACCTTCTCCTTGTGGGTGGCCGTGGAGATGAGACCTGAGGTGGGGGTTGCGTGTGCTTCTCTGAGTCCTGAAGATGCCACAAAGACCTACGAGGGAGCTTGAGCAAGTTGTACGTGGAGACACCTGCGCCCTAATTAGCAGTCGTGGTGGATTAGTGCCTTC
>NW_009724312.1:47458-49168 GCF_000703405.1 Apaloderma vittatum | reverse complement strand
CTGCTCATCCTACTCTAAAACCCCCTCGGTGATTTCTCTCTTGTCTTCGGTGTTTACACCCTTCAAATGTTTGCAGACAGTTGAGCTGCCAAGCCCCCGCTCAGCTGCCGTTAAGCCAAGCTAAACACATTAGCTGAGAAAGTCAGCCTCTCTGGCTCCGTAGTAATGTTTTGCTCCAGTTTATTGATATTTTCCTGCGATCGTGGCACCTGGCCCCCATGGTGATACGGGAGGTGCCGTCTTTGCAGAAAATGAAGCGATGGATGTGAAAATTCTGGGTGCTTGTGGTGTGGGAAGCTGGAAGGGGTGCTGGGTTTCATGGGGATTTCATGGGGGTTTCATGGAGGTTTCACGGAAGTTTCATGGGGGTTTGGTGGGGGTTTGGTGGGATTTCATGGAGGTTTCATGGGAGTTTTGTGGGGTTTTGTGAGGGTTTCGTGGGATTTCATGGAGGTTTCATGGGGGTTTTGTGGAGTTTCGTGGGGTTTTGTGGGGTTTCGTGGGGTTTCATGGGGTTTTGTGGGGTTTCGTGGGGTCTAGATGCCTCCTTGCCTTGTTTGAGTAAGTGCAGACTGGAGGTGGCCCTGTGTCCCCTGGGCTGATCCCAGGACCAGTCTCTGTGGAGATCAGCATGTGCCTGTCTCATGGCCCTTCCCTGCGCTCATCCCTCCGTTCTTCTCCTTAGTGAAGATGAAAACCAAGTTTTGCCAGGCTCAAGCTCCTTGAGAGACCTGCAGTGCCAGAGGAGCCTTCAGAGCTTCTCTCCCAACTCATCCATGCGTGTGTGTGGTGCTTTCCCCTTTAGAAAAAAATACTGATAAGCCTCATCTCTAGACAAAAATGATAGAACTTGGAAGCCCAGCCCGGTCCTGCTGCTGTCTCCCCAACCTTCATTTTTCCATGCCCCAGCTGCTATAATCTACACTTGATCTTGCTGGCTGCAGCAAGGAGACGTCCTCAGCCTGCCGTAGGACTTCCTTTCTTCTGCATCCCTGGAGGCTAGGAGCGATCATCAGGACCACCTGCGCTACACACAGAGCCCACCCTTGCCGGGAAGAACGGTTCTCCCGTGTTTGCTCAGGGTGGAGAACCCAGCGGGGGCCACATTGCTCATCTTTGTTGATGGGAGGGCAAGGAGGCCACGTGTAGACAGGGCAGGGATCCACAACGGGCTTCTCTCCTGTTTACTCAGCTGCAGAAACCACTTGAGCTTGCAAAGGGCACCCATAGAGTGAACACAAACCGCCCACGGCAGCGTGGTGGGGCAGCATCAGGCTGGGCTGGGGACACGTGGTGGGTTTTGGGACACGTGGTGGGTTTTGGAAGCTCAGAGCAAAAGCAAAGCCCAGGAGCCCCTGCCCATCGGGAGGTCATGTAATAAGGTGTGGCTTCCCTCGAACTCTTGCAGAGCGCAGGGTATATGTCCATATATAAATGTCCTTGGAGACACCCAGTCAAGGAATCTGGGATATTTTAACCCTGCCATTCCCAACCCAACAGCCTGCACAGGTTGGGGCAGGAAAGCCACTCACCCTGTGCATCCTGCAGCACAGCGATTTTGTTTTCAAAAGATGGAAGTGTGGCACAGAATCATGGATCTCAGGATGGTTCAGGTTGGAAAGGACCTTGAAGATCATCTCCTTCCAGCCACCTGCTGTGGGCAGGGACCCCTCCCACCAGCCCAGGTTGCTCCAAGCCCCGTCCAGCCTG
>NW_009724312.1:46972-47422 GCF_000703405.1 Apaloderma vittatum | reverse complement strand
CACCCTGTTCCAGGGTCTCGCCACCCTCATGGGGGAGAATTTCCTCCTTAGATCTACTCTAAATCTCCCCTCTTGCAGTTTCAGGTCATTGCCCCTTGTCCTGTCACTACAGGCCCTTATAAAAAGCCCCTCCCCAGCTTTCCTGTAGCACACCAAAGCGGAGGGGAAAACATCGTACAACTTCACTGTGGACACGCCTGAGGCAACAGGTCACCAAGCTCAACCTGCTCCCCAAAAAAGGATCTGGGGACGAGGGACCTGTTCTCCTCATGAGGAGCAGTCCTCAGCCTCAAAGCCAATCACCTGGAGAATCATTGAATCCTAGAATTGTCAGGGTTGGAAGGGACTTCAAAGATCATCTGGTTCCAACCCCCCTGCCATGGGCAAGGACATCCCCCACTAGATCAGGCTGCCCAGAGCCCCATCCAGCCTGGCCTGCAAAAATCCCAG
>NW_009724312.1:36143-46836 GCF_000703405.1 Apaloderma vittatum | reverse complement strand
ACAAGCCCCTCCCCAGCTTTCTTGTAGCCCCCTTGAGATCCTGGAAGCCACCATATGGTCTCCTGGGAGCCTTCTTTTCTGCAGCCTGAACAGCCCCAGCTCTCTCAGTCTGTCTGCACAGGAGAGCTGCTCCAGCCTCTGAGCATCCTCGTGGCCCTTCTCTGGACACGCTCCAGCATGTCCAGATCTCTCCTGTGCTGTGGCTCCAGAACTGGACGCAGCACTCCAGGTGGGATCTCACGAGAGTGGAGCAGAGGGGGAGAATCCCCTGTGGAAAGCATCGACCATAGTCTATGGCCCCGGGTCACTTGAGGGGCACCTCCAAAGGCCACTCTTGGCTCAGCAGGTCGGGACCTTCATGCAGGTTGGCCACGAAGAACGTTCCCTTCTGGCCTGCCTGGGCCAGACGCTGTGTTGCTGTTCCGGGATTGATCCCAGATGTGAGTTAGCATTACAAATGCATCTCAAACCCTTCGTTTTCCCCAGCTGCCAAGTCCTCCACCCCCGTCCCAGTGCCTGTTCTAAAGGGATGATGAACACATGCTGCAATGGGACTCAGCCGTTGCTGCTCTTTCCACCCCTTGTTGCTTCAGGTTCAGGTTCCCACACGCTGTTTCCTACCTCTCGGTTTGCAGAATTCTTGCAAGGTAGAAAAATTACTCCTCACCCGTCGTCATCATCATATAAACCACACTTTCCACCCTCAAAGTATTTTTGCAGATACCAGCTCAGTCCTTTGGATTTGGGATTTTTTTGTTTGTTTCGGTTTTTGTAACATCCATCTGAGATTGGGTGTTGGAAAACCATAGCTCAATGGAGGAAAATCCCTTTCTCCGAGGGTTTTTGATGGATCGGTGACAGCTGCAGCATTGAATGTCACGAACACCTACCTCCCGATCTTGCATTCAGGCTTCCTGCTGCAGTTTATTCCCTTCAGTCCCGTTCTGTGTATTTTATCTCCTCTAACACCTGGGATGTAAGAGCTTTATGAAGCTAAGAACAAGCAGGGCTTAATGCATCTCATGCTTATCTCCAAGGTCTCCCTCCAGGTCTTTCCCCAAGGGGTGAAATTTGGTGGATTTAGGTGTCCTCATGAACCTTTCTTTACATACTCCCTTAGTATCGAAGTTAATTGTCGGCCAGTTTGCTTGAGATGAAGAGCATCACATGAGAACAAGCATTTTGGGCATTAAAACAGCGCTGAGCTAATGCGACAGTCAGGACAAACGAGCAGGACACAGCTCGACGGAGCTCTCAACCCCCCTCCCCGAGGTTTGAAAGCACCTTGCAGAGTCCTTTTGTCCTCCCTGCAATTTCCAAGCACCTTGTCAGTGAAGGAGCAAATGGAGCTTTTGTGTCCTCTCTAATAGCCCGAGAGTCCTGTAGAGGCTGAGCATTTAGGGGGGGAGAGAGGCTTTATCTTTCTGACACTAATGAAAACACAAGGGCTAATGACAGCTAATCCCCCTCATTTCATGTCCAGGGCTCCTCTTGGTGTTTGTGCTGTCAGGCTGGCTCACCCTGCTTTCTCCTGCAGTGCCCTGCTCCTCCACTCCCCGTACCTGTTAGTTCGACTCGTGGGTTTGCTGTGGAGCAAATCTGAGGATTCTGTTGCTGGAGAAACCCAGGAGCAGAGAAGAGAAGGGTCTGGGTGCAGGTCTCTGGACACCTTCAGCTGGAGGATGTCCAAGATGCACCTTTGCTGTGATTCCCAGCAGGCATGGATGGGTTCATCCACCACCCATCGTTGTGTTTTCCATCTGCATGATGAGCCAACGCTTTCTGCTCTGCCCTGGTGAGGCCACATCTGGAATGTTGTGTCCAGTTCTGGCCCCTCAGTTCCAGCAGGACAGGGAACTGCTGGAGAGAGTCCAGCACAGCCCCAGGGATGATGGAGGGATGGAACATCTCCCTGAGGAGGAAAGGCTGAGGGAGCTGGGGCTCTGCAGCTGGAGAAGAGGAGCCTGAGGGGTGACCTCACTCCTGGTTAGAAACATGGAAAGGGGGAGTGTCAGGAGGACGGAGCCAGGCTCTGCTCAGGGATGGCCAGGGACAGGACAAGGGGCAGCGGGTGCAAGTTAGAACATGGGAAGTTCCAGCTCAATGTGAGGAGAAACTTGTTGGCTGTGCGGGTGCCGGAACCCTGGCCCAGGCTGCCCAGAGAGGGTGTGGAGTCTCCTGCTCTGGAGACTTTCCAACCCGCCTGGACGTGTTCTTGTGGGGCTGCCCTGGGTGACCCTGCTCTGGCAGCGGGGGGCACTGGGGGATCTCTGGAGGTCCCTTCCAACTCCATCATTCTGTGTATCTGTGACTTCGCAGAGGGATGAAGGCTGCGTAGGAAGGAGGACCGCGGAGTCTTGTTTCTTCGGCCGGCTCCGTGTGCCGTATGGGCTGAATGTTTCCTTTGTGGTGTGGTCTGTGAAGGCTTGTGTCCAGCCCTTTGCTCTCGTGCCAGGGAGTCCCGGCACTTCCATCCTGGAGCTGTCTCGCCGAGACAAAGGCCATCAGTCTGCGCACAACTTTCCCGACTCTCCCCTCAGCCCTTCTGCTGGTTTTGTGTCGGAGCGGAGCATGTTTAAGTGGGTCAACAAAGAGGTCATTTTATTTCCCCAGTGCAGAATACCCTAATAAATTAACCAGAGAGAATTTTAATAATACATGAAAGGAGAAAGGTTCGCTGCTTTTTGGAAAAGGCTTTTCAGCTCTTGACGGGGTCAGCAGCTGGGTCGGTGGCTGTTGGGATTTCGCTGGAGGGGGTGGTGGTGGGCATCATCCTCCACCCGTGAGCCTATCGGTGCCGTCGGGCCAAAATAGAGCTACCCCCGTTCCAACCCACTGATGTAAGTGCTGCTAGCAGCTTTTCAACACACAGGAGCAGGAGCTGCTGTGTGGGGTGAGGGGGTGGAATTAGCACCCACCCTCCTGTCCGCTCCTCTGAAGGCTGAAGCACACGGGGCTTCGCGCTGGGCGCCCAGCTGGGTTTCTGAAAAGATGAGGCTCGTGTGTGATCAGTCAGGGGGAACAGCAGGCTACCTCTGCTCTGTCTGCTTGCAGCCACTTTTAATGGAATAATTTAAATTTAAGGAGAAAAGGCTAATCTGCAGAGGTCACTCTAAACAGTCTCGTTGCTCCGGTAGCTTCTCGGCTGCTGTAAAGTGGTTTTTCAGCACCTCACTTGATTTATTTTCCTTTGGCTTCTTTTATCCTAAAGAAGTCTTTAAACAAAGCAATCTCTTACAGTGACCCCAGGTTATTCTTTCTACCCCATTCAGCCAGATTTGTGGGCATTCTTCAGGTCAGAGTCAGAATAGCTGATGAATCATGGAATCATAGAGTGGTCTGGGTTGGCAGGAACCTCATAGAGGTTCTCACTGGGTTGTTGGTTGAGTAGGAAATAATAGGAGTGACCAGAAATCCTAGAGCACCCCAAATATGTTGCTGTAAGGGCTTCTATAGGCTCTAATTTTCAGAAGACAATATGAATGTTCCTAAGGAGCAGGTTACCGCTGAATCAGCCATCTTCTCACCTGTCTGACCTTCTCACCTCTGTTGGCTGAGCCATACTGCTGTTTATCAAGTGACTTATTGTGATCTTGAGTCCCAAAGCCAAAGAGACTGTTTGTGCTCGGGGAGATCTCTGTGGGCTTTGCTTGCTGGCAGAAGGCAAAGCCTAGGGCCGACACGTGGTGAATAAAGTGTCTCAGCACGATGCTGACTGCTCTTCCTGAAGGCCACGATGGACTCTGCCGACGCCCAGGTGTGCGCTGTCACAGCATCCATCAGACCCTTGCCATCTGCCTTTGGCGCGTGACCTTCTGGAGAAGGTTCTTCCTGTGAGGAAGCCCAAGATTTTCCTTGCTCCCTTCTAAATTCTGTGTGGAAGATCTCTGGAGACCAGCTCTCTGCCTTCTGCCCCAACTGGAACTCTCAGCAGCCACTCCCCCTTGATTTTTGGAAGGGGTCCCATCACTGAAGGACCATGGAGAGGTTTGAAAATCTGGTATTTGTGGAAGAAGTGAGCAGAGCAGTGTGCAGAGTTCCTGCAGAGAAGCTCCTGAGGACCCTGGAAGCAGCAGTCTTCTCGCTTTTCCACCAAACCATGGGGAAAAGAAGACAACAGCGTTCCATAGAGTGAGAGAAAGGGATTAGGTTAATCCTGAGTAAGGCAGTTACTTCTAATCTGGAGGGTAGAAGAAATGTTCAGAAGAGACTCCCTGGGCAGCCAAAGGTCAATGCTCACCATCAATCCTGGGCCAAATGGTGGAGCCCACGGTTCTGGTCACGGCAGGTCAGCTCTAGGGTGGTGAGGGCACCCACACTTGCGGCAAGGGAACTAAAACCTGACAGGTCCCAGAAAGATGTCACCTTCCAACATGGGTTTTCCTCGTGCCGTTTTCCAGGGGATTAATGCTAGGTCTCAGCATTTCTCTACGTGAAGCAGATCTCCTGCGGGGAGCAGCTGCCGGTGGCACACAGGGTAATGGAATGGTAAATGTTGAAGACAAGTTCATCAGAAGAGGCAGTCTGGATTGCTTGGCAAGCAGTGGCCATTTGAAAAAAAAAATTAGAAGGCAGTCTGATGCAAAATTGTACATCAAGGGAGAAGAAATTGAGGTTGTTCCTGCAGAAAGGGGCAGTGAATCACCAGATGCAGGAATCACCGAATGCAGGGTTTTCTGGGTTTGGTGGAAAGAAACTGCACGAGCAGCTCCTGGCACGAGGTGAGGTGGTGGCAGAAACAGCTATGGTGACCTTTGATGTCTAAATGAAGGGGTAGGAGGTGCATTCATTTTTCCTTTCCTTGCAACGGTGAAACCTATTAGAGTAGCTGCCGATGCCAAAGAGGAAGAAAGGGAACATGAAAGTATTGCAGAAATGATGTTGAGCAAGAAAACACTTAGGCTGGCCACTGGTTAGTTTTTATGGAAGAGCTGAGAGGTTGGAGCACACAGATGATTGCGATATTTTCTCCGTGCTGAGGTGCTAAGGATGCTCCAGTCCAGTGGCTTTGGCATCACAAGGGTTCTTCTGCAAGATGCCAAAGTCACAAAGGGACAGGTTGGAAGCAACTCCCTCCTTGCTGCTTCTTTCTGGAGATGGTGGCTAAATATGAGGACAAACGGGCGGTTACTGGGGTCCATATGCACATAAATGTGCATTTAATTAAGAGCCTGTGATATAGGAGATCATTGAATAATTCACGTCTGGAGATGGTGGCTAAATATGAGGACAAACAAGTGGTTACTGGGGTCCATATGGGCATAAACGCGCATTTAATTAAGAGCCTGTGATATAGGAGGTCACTGAATAATTCACATTGAAGGAACCTCAGGAGACCTGCACTGCCTGAGCCTTGATTCTCACAGGCAAGGGAGGGGCGTGAAGAAAATTTCCTTCTGCAGACACGAGGTTGCAGGGCTGGATGTGTTGTGAGGGCTCAGTACAGATCC
This sequence comes from Apaloderma vittatum, assembly GCF_000703405.1. Lineage (NCBI taxonomy): Eukaryota > Metazoa > Chordata > Aves > Trogoniformes > Trogonidae > Apaloderma > Apaloderma vittatum. The sequence continues at coordinate 41,386 of NW_009724312.1, read as the reverse complement.
CAACCAGCTGTTGAGGACATCTGGAGACTTGTCCCTCACTGTGGGAGGCTTGAACCCAGAATTCTGCATATTTCAGTTGTGCAACAAGTGAGATTGGGAGCCTTGCGTTGTGCGGGTCTGGGACTGTCCCCACGTCCACCCTGAGTTATCCCCCGATGCTCTCCAGCCTGTGAGCTGAGCTGGAGGGGCCTGTGCCTTCCAGGAGTGTCTCCAGGACACTGCTAAATCCCTCAGCAGGTTTCAGAGGGCCTGACAGCAGGATGAGTTAATTAGGTCTCTACAAGTTTCATCTAAAAGGGTCAGCTGGGAGAGGAGAGAAATTCTCTTTTAGCTGAGGAAAAGCTTTTGCCTGAGCTTACACATTATGAAGCACCAAGGAATACACTCATAAGGGTGCCCTTTTAATCTGCAGGTGCCAAAACCAACTAAACCATGAGGACCTATCCCACGGGTGGGTGAGTGCTGTTGGTGCTGGCCTCCATGGAGCTGTCTGTCTCCTAGGAGCTTCTGACTCCATTTGTCATTTTTACCTGACGAAGGGGTGTGGTGTTGCAGCCTCCTGCCTCTCCATCTTGCCGAAACACCAGCCACATCCACGTTTCCCAAAGCAAAGCCAGGGCAGCACGTGAAGCTGTGATGATTGGGCTCTGCCGCGATGATCGGTTGGATAATGCTGCCTCCCTTGCTCCTTCCAAGCCTGGCACATCTGGGCATCCGCAGAGGGCCAAACCCAAGTCCAGCTAGTGTTGAATGTGGTCAGTCAGCAGGCATCTAGGGAAGACTCCCTCCTCCTCCTCCTCCTGATGTTTTCCCTGTTGTCAAAAGTTTTGAGTGAAGATTCCATTATGGTGCTCAGTAACCTTCCGAGGATTTTGTTTCCATGATCTTGTTCAATCTCCACTCGGGACCAGCTAAACTTGAAGCCTCCAGAACATCGTTGAGCAAGGAGTTCCACGGGTCTTCCCTGCGTTGCCCAAAGGAAGGTCTCCTCCTGTGTCCCCCGAGCCTGGCTACCGTTACCCTCCTGTGGTTCCCCATCATTCTTGCATTAGGTGAGAGCCAGTAGGTCATCTCCACCACCTTCTCCCTGCTACTGATGGTTACTTCAGCTTCTTTCCCAGCTCTTTTCCAGACCCTGAATAGCTCCTTGCAGAGAAGCCTTTCCAGACCTGTGGTCATCCTGAGCCTCCAGCTCATCGTCTCGGACAGGGGATGGTGCTTTTTGCTGTGCACGGAGCCTGATAAGCTCACACGAGGTTCAGTATCACCTGGTAGGACCCTTTTTCTGCAGGGTCCTTCAGCATGCCAAGGGAAAGGGGAAAGCATCCTGACACAGCTCTCATTCCTGTTGTCCAGCTCTACATCCATCTGTCTTTCCATTCCCCTTCTCCGGAGAGATTGAGGGCAGAGCTGTTTAATTATGGGATTCACTTCCAGAGCTGACACAGCTGCCTATCTCCAAGTGATTGCAACTAAGCCTCAAATTGCTTTTCTTGCTTCAAAAGCATTGTTTTAAATCCACGTTCAGGATATGGAAAGGGTTCATGGGCTGGGAAACCTGTTTTTTCCAGCAGCCCCTTCCCCATCTCCCTCTGGGGCTCATGGATGCTCATGGATGTGGGGAGAAAAAAAAAATTAAAAATTGCCCAAAATGCAATGCCCTGCCTGGAGAATATCTCACAGCCAAGCTCAAACGTGAGGAAAGTGAGTCTTTGTCCTCTCCTGAGCATCTTCCTGGACGTTGCCAGGGCTGGCAAAAGGTGACGCAGGGTGGGAGGTTTCTGGGGGCAGATCCCTATTTCTGGGGGAGCAATTTGGGGTAGCCCAGAGCTAGAGGCAAGAGAAGGGAAATCGCTGACAGTGCTGTGGGATTTATTTTGCTCTCACAAAGGCCAGAAAAACTTGGTTATCAACACGCTGTGCTCGGAGTCATTTGTTCGTGCCGCGTTCCCATGTCCAGCCCTGCTTGTGTAATGGTCGGGAAAGTGCTTATCAGGGCCCGATACCAAAGTCTCAGGAGGGGCAGAAAAAATTTGCTTTTTCTTCCAGAAACCCAAAGCTGGAAAAAAAGCAAAATAAACTCCTGTCTTGCTGCTGGCAGGCGGACTTATCCCGGTGGGTGCTCGGAGTCATTTGTTCGTGCCGCGTTCCCATGTCCAGCCCTGCTTGTGTAATGGTCGGGAAAGTGCTTATCAGGGCCCGATACCAAAGTCTCAGGAGGGGCAGAAAAAATTTGCTTTTTCTTCCAGAAACCCAAAGCTGGAAAAAAAGCAAAATAAACTCCTGTCTTGCTGCTGGCAGGCGGACTTATCCCGGTGGGTTGGTCGGCTCAGCGGTAGTACCCGGGATTTGCAAACAGACTCAAGAGGCACCGCTCTCAAGATGCCTCTTGTAAAGCACATATACCTATAGTATCCTGATGTATATGATGATTATAATACCAGTTAATAAGCCACAGGGGTATCTCTTGGTCTGTTTTTTTTGTGGACGTGGTCCCCACGCAGGGACACCCACCTGCCTGCAGCTCCCCCCACATGGGCTGTGCCACGGCGGGGATGGTGGGAGAGATTCTGGCTGGGAATAGCAGAGTGGGACAGAGAACCGGGCTGAATAGCAGGAAACACCTCCAGACAACACAATCCATGGTACCGTGGTGGAGGCCCCGCATGTGGAGCGTTTGCAGCCAGCCCCGGGCCAGGACCTGGGCTCCAGCTCACTCCTTCAAACTCGCTGCTTTTCCCAGCATGTTCCAGCTTGTGGAGGCTCCTCGCAGCTTTCGGTGGGAGGCATTACCCAGAAAAGGCTGCTTTACTCAAGGAGAGTTAAAAAATGCCATCACTACCCTTTCTCAGCTGCCTGAATGCTGAGGATGGGTGGGCGGCCAGTCCTGCACTTGGTCCCATGTCAGGGCTCAGGGTCTGAGCAGCCTCATCAGGTCTCCGGTCGACAAGTTCAACACTCCTTGCTGGGAGCTAAGTCTGGTTATGGAAAAGGAATGCAGATTCAGAGATAACTGAGGTCAGAAGGGGCCACTGGAGGTCTCTGGATCAACCTCCCGCTCGAAGCGGGGCCATCTTGAAGTTAGGGCCAACTCTGGAGGTAAATCACATTGCTCATCATCTTGTCCAGGCAGGTTTTGAATATTCCCAAGGATGGATATCACCCCATCAGGTTGTTTTTTTTGTCCTGCCACTCATTTCAAAACCTTCTTCCTAAATCTAACGGGACCTTCCCATTGCATCTCATGCTCTCTCCATGCATCTCCCAGTAGCATCTGGCTCCATCCTCTCCACATCAGGAGCACTCCCCCATGTCCTTCTTTCTTGGACAGTCACAGCTTGTCTTGTGTAAATACAACTTCACTACTCAGTGTTTTCTTTTTCCGTCTCATCCTTAATCAGGCAGTCCAGCATCCCAGCACAAACGCAGTCGGCGCCCTCATATCCCAGAGAGACATCTTTATTTTCCTAAGACCAGCCACGCAGCAACTGAGCTACTGAAATCTTTCCAGCGGGAGAACTCCCGTAAAATAAATATGGAGGGAAGTGCTTTCCCCATTGTGTCACTGCTTTGACGCCCGTCTCGTTTGCGGAACGGGGAGCAGGTCCTGCAGCTCACACTGGCTGCACCTTTACCTCCGAGCCATCCTGACCCCTTCCTTCTCTCGTAGCAAACATTGCTGATGGCAGGAGCTGGTTGGAAGCTTAAATGATCTTGCTAACAGGTTTTAGTCTGCGCTTGAGCCTCACCTCTTTAAAACCCCGTCTCCACCAGCCGCGAGCGATGCCCGGTGCGGGAAATCTCACGCTGGCTGGATTCCGCACGTAGCGGTGCGGCGCGTGCCCTGAAGCCTAATTACACCTCCGACAGCGGGGAAAAAATTATTCCAGGAGGGAAGGTCAGCCTGACAGCCCGAGATTGCGTGCTGCGTCGGGGGGGTTTGCATCGACTTCCCTCGATCCCCCAGTGAGACGAGGAAGAGCCACCTCGTACCTCAGCGAGGGTCTTTTTTTTTTTAATGCTGCCAATCAAGCCTCTGCTAACGAGCTCGCCGTGAACTCGACGTGGTGAGCAGGGATCAGCCCCCATCCCTTTGAGGGGATGAGAAAAGGGGTTGGGACACATCTGTGCCCAGCAAGGTGTTGTGAGAAGGGGAAGGTGCTTGGAGAGCCCTGGAGGGGGTCCTGAAAGGGCAGGAGGGAGCTTCTCTTTGCTCTTGGGCTCGGGGACGTCGGGGCTTTGTGGGGGAAAGCCAGACAGCAGACACGGGGGGGCTTCCTCGCTGCTTGGAAATCTTCTTCCAAGCTGCCTTTGAGTTAGCGCGGACACGAGGAAAGGAGAGGCGTTCTCGCATGAATAATAGAACCAGAGTCCTCCTGTCCATCAGATGAGATAAAAAGCCCCCGGGGACGCGGAGGAAGACAACATCATTATGCAGGTCACCAACAGGTTATTCTGCCTTCCTCCTGTGTGGGGCTTCGGTCCTCGATGCTGGTAGCACCGTAGGGAACCGTGTGCCCTGTGGGGATGGGGGGTGGTCAGGCCAGGATCTGCCCTGGGGTGGGGTAACACAGACCAGCAGCTACAGTCAGTGCTGGCAAAAGCAGTAACTCCCCTGAGTGAGCCAACCCGCCTGAAAGGTGCTCTCAGGATGCTCCCATTGTCTCTGTCATAGAATCATTAAGGTTGGAAAAGACCTCTAAGATCATCAAGTCCAACCATCTACCCAACACCACCTTGACCACTAAATCATGTCCTCAAGTGCCACATCTACACGATTTTTGACACCTCCAGTGATGGGGCCTCCACCCCTGCCCTTGGCAGTCTGTGCCAGGGCTTGGCAACCCTTTTGGTGAAGAAATTTTTCCCAATATCCAATCTAAACCTCCCCAGGACCATTCAGCACTGCAGAATGAAAACTGGGGGCATGTAGTCTTGGGGCTTTCTGTGCGCATGGTGGCGTTCCCACGGGTGGCTGGTCCCACACCCAGAGCTTCTCTGGTCTGGACAAATCCAGAACACAAGTGTCTGCTTGCCCCGTGCTGGGGTTTGTTGCTCGAGTCGCTCAGTGCCTGGCTTCGTCCCAGTGTGAGAAATTTGCCCGGTGTCACGGCTGGGTCGCTCATCCTGCCTGCCAGCTCGGATTAGGACCCGTGATTTGTGTCAGATCAGGTTGTGGAAGGTTTGTTTCACACTGGTGGTGTGTTGTGCTTGTGGGGACACGGGTGGTGGCGGGAGGAGGA
>NW_009724312.1:33278-36039 GCF_000703405.1 Apaloderma vittatum | reverse complement strand
CAACCAAAACCCCACCGCAGAAGCCAACTACGAAGCCCAGATTCTGTTATAAACTATGCCAAAACCTCCCTCAGCCAGCCTTTGAGATGGAAAAGGCAGTACATCCCAAAATCTCAAAGCTGGCAGTGGACTCCTCTCCTCTCCTCTCCTCTCCTCTCCTCCCTCTGCTATAGAGATGGGTGGTAAAATTATTAATATTTGAGATTTGAGATGTCGGACTCAGAAGTTTATTCAAACTGAAGGAACATTCCTTTCAACTAAAAGCCAACAGTCTCTGTTTCCAGCTCCTCACTTCGGAGCTAAGACAATACTGGCCGGGACACTCCCATGGGCCCCAACAAGACCCATCTTTCCATGTTGTTGTGACTCCTTCTTAGGACTGTTGCAGTTAGCAAACTCCCCAGGGATGGATACCTGGCTTTCCTAACATTGAAACTATTATTTTCTCAACTCTTTTCTTTTTTTTCTGAAATGGTTTGTAGACTGGGTCTCAGCAATCACTCAACAGAGATCAGGGGAGCAGAGGAGGAGATGCTGTTGGAATGTCCTCTTGCTATGATCATAGAATCACAGAATCCTAGAATGGCCCAGGCTGGAAGGGACCTTGGGGATCATCTGATCCAACCCCTGCCATGGGCAGGGACGCCCTTAACCAGCCCAGGTTGCTCCAGATTCATCCAACCTGGGCTTGAACATCTCCAGGGAGGGGGCAGCCACAGCCTCTCTGGGCAATCTGTGCCAGAGTCTGGCCACCCTCACACTCAACAATTTCTTCCCAAGATCCAACCTAAACCTCTTCTCCTTCAATTTAAACCCATTTCCCTTGTCCTGTCACTGGACACTCTTGTCCAAAGTCCCTCCCCAGCCTCCCTGTAGGTCCCTTCAGGCACTGCAGGCAGGGATAAGGCCCCCCCCAAGTCTTCTCTTTTCCAGACTGAACACCCCCAGCTCCCTCAGCCTGTCCTCACAGCAGAGCTGCTCCAGCCCCTGGGTCAGCTTTGTGGCCTCCTCTGAACTCGTTCCAACAGCTCCATGTCTCTCTTACGGTGGGGACACCAGAACTGGATGCAGGATTCGAGGTGGGGTCTCACAGGGGCAGAGAGCATAGTTAACAACCTTCTGTCTGACCTGTCCTGAATTGCCCTTGGGTTATTATGCAGTTGGAGTCCCCAGATTCTCCAACGAGAGCCGGTCTGAGCCCTCTGCACTGACACCTGCAGCTCTGCCACAGCCACAGGGAACGTGAAGGACCTCACCCATGGTGTGGTCCAAAGAAGTCCTGTGACGGGATGTGAGTTACTCAAGAGCAGCCACCTCTCGGTTGGGCTCTCCTGGTTCCTCACCACAGCAAAGGGGACAGGGAAGGTCCCAACCCCTGCCTGAGCCCCCTGAGCATCTCTGCCAAGGGGAATCCAACCCTCCAACCCACAGAACAGCCAGTCCCTGGTAACATCCAGCTGGAAAGGCGTCAGGTTTGTAAACTGTGACTTGCCGCGGCCCTGCTGTGGTGGAAAAGAATCGAGCAGTGTGGTCGTGGGTCTCAGCACCCAGGGACGATTTGCATTGCACTGTTGGCACAAGGGACATTTTTGGTGCTGATAACACCAAGGTCATGGGTTTGATCCCCATTCAGTCCCCATGTGTTGCCTGATCTAGTTGAGAGGCGTCCCTGCCCACGACAGGGAGGTTGGATTAAATGATCTCTAAGGTCCCTTCCAGCCTAGGCCATTCTAGGATTCTATGATTTTTTTAGCTCACAAGTCTTTAAAAGAAGCACTTTGCCAGGTGTCAAAATATTTCTTGATGATATCGAGGGCCTGCAGCAGCTCTAATTCAACCGTGGAGCAACCCAATGCGGGCAAATGACCACACAGCTGGAAATCTGTGCCGCGAAGGCACCGTTTTATGGCTTTTAAGCCGTTGGCCTCTGGATGTTGTAAAGCTGTTAAACAAACACAGCCCTTGGCTCACGCCACCGTGTCTTGGCTGACAGCTTCAGAGGAGTTGGGAAGGAATAGGAATAAGGAGAGAAGGAACATTCAGGTCTATGTCAACTGTCAGAGTCTCATGGTGAGAAAAGGTGGCCTTGGAAACAGAATGAGTAGGTTCATACGTGGCTGCATCCTCTGGTTTGGCCTGGGCTGCGATTGCCACGACAGCCCTTGGCTCACGCCACCGTGTCTTGGCTGACAGCTTCAGAGGAGTTGGGAAGGAATAGGAATAAGGAGAGAAGGAACATTCAGGTCTATGTCAACTGTCAGAGTCTCATGGTGAGAAAAGGTGGCCTTGGAAACAGAATGAGTAGGTTCATACGTGGCTGCATCCTCTGGTTTGGCCTGGGCTGCGATTGCCACGGGGTCCTGGGCATCCTCTTCCTGTGGCAGTTGGTGGTTGGTGGACCCTTAAATCTCCCTCTTGCAAGAACTGTAACATTTCTCCTATGAGGACAGGCTGAGAGAGTTGGACTTGTTCAGCCTGGGGAAGAGAAGCCTCCTCAAGGGGAGACCCTTCTAGCAGCCTCCCAGTGCCTGAAGGGGCTTCAAGAACTTTAGTCAAGGGCCTGTAGGGATAGGACGAGGGGCAATGGGTGGGAGCTGGAAGAGTGTAGGTTTAGACTAGATCTAACGAAGAAGTTCTTCACCCTGAGAGTGGTGAGACACTGGCAGAGGTTGCCCAGAGAGGTTGTGGATGCTTGGTTGGGCCTGGAGGTGTTCAAGGCCAGGCTGGATGGAGCCCTGAGGAACCCGATCCAAGGGGGGAC
>NW_009724312.1:24452-33248 GCF_000703405.1 Apaloderma vittatum | reverse complement strand
GTTGGAACTAGATGGTCTTTGAGTTCCCTTCCAACCCAAATCGTTCTATGATTCTATGATTTGGGTGATGCTGATGGGTGGGAATGGGGAAATAGGTGTCCCAGGAGGATGGGCTAGGTGCTGCAGGCTGCGTATCCTTTGCCACATATCGCGATGTGTTGAAATAAACGCCACTGGTGCCACGAGATGCTCCAAGAGGAGCCCCAGCCTGGCAAACACAGGCCGAATCCTTTTCCTGAGGGGTTCAGTGCTCAAAAATTCAAAGAAATGGGGAAAATGGTCACGAAAATAAGAATTTTCCTGGCCATTTCTTTATTGTTTCCTTTCATTCTCTTCTCATGGTCAATGCTTACTGCTCCGGCTCCGAAGCTGATCTTAGGAGGCTGGTCCTGCCACGGGGAGGAGATAGTGGGAGATAGAACCGTAGAACGGCTTGAGTTCTTTGAGGGACCTCAAAGAGATTTTGTCCTGGCAAGAGCAATTCTCTTACAACAACCTTATGTTAGAACTTACCCAATACCACCAGCCTGTGTGAGTTACACTGTCTTCTCTGCCAGATATTGACTGCGTGGGGCTTTCCATTGCCGCCAGACAGACCAAAGAGAAGTTGTGGCGCTCACATTGGTGAAAAGAGAAGCTGTGGTAGCATTGTTGGCCTTGCTTGCTGTATTTCTTCCTGTTTTTTTTCCGTGAAAGCTTGAAATTCTGGAGTGTAGCTTCTGTAGTTTGAGGGTTTTTTTAGTGGAGCTTCTCACACATGAAGGGGTGCTGCAAGGCTTGACTCCAAATGGTTGGAAAGCAATGAGCCAAGTAGCAAGAACTGGTGTGGGATGTGTCTTCATTTGGGTGGTGGTTCATGTGCTTGATCTCCCTTTAGACCCCCCTCAGTGGTGTGTGAGTCCTGTCAAGTGGCTGCAAAGAAATGGCTCAGTGTCAACAGGAAGAAGCTAATGGGGCATTTTCCACTTAGAGCCAAAAAAAAAATGCTAGTGAGTTCTTTTTCTTGATGCTTTGGGTGATCCCTTCCGAGGAGGTGGACTAGCAAATTATTGCCGCTGCCTGGTGAAATTGGTTTTCTGCCTCCCTCGTGGACTCAGCTCTGCTGTGTAGGGGTTTTTTTCTCATCTAAAAGCTGCCATTTTGATGAGAAGTGGGTGAGCGTCTCCTGGATGAAACCAAGATCTGTCAGCCTTGCACGTCCTCTCACTAAGCAATTTGCTGCTCCGCTGCTTTTGGAAGATTGCTCTGAACTTGCTTTCCTGGCACCGGGAACGAGTTTGAGAATTAGTGCAAAACTAATTCGGTTGCAAATCTCAGAGACACCAACAGAAGCTATTTTTAAGCCTTTGAGAAGTACGGTGTTCAGAGAAAACACCTCACCCTTTTTTCAGCCATCGATTCTCCCAAGTAGGGGTCCCACCACGCCGCTCGCCTTGCTGCCTCTCTTGGGTTACTAAAGATCTTTGTGGCTCTTGGTTCTTCCTTCTTAGGGGCATCATGTGCTTCCTCATGACTCAACCTGTCATAATCGAATGAACCCCAATACCAGTGATTTTTAAAAAGCCCAAAACAATAATAATGTAAATCTCGGAAGAAAAGCCAAATGTCCACAGCTGGGGCAGGATGATGAGGATCATGTCCCCTCCCTTGGAGCAAACCAAGGTCTGTGTTGGCTCATGCAGGGGCATTGGTAATCGTAGAACCACGTCTTTGGGTTGGAAGGGACCTTAAAGATTGTTTTTTCCCACCCCCCTGCCATGGGCAGGGACACCTCTTTCCCACCAGAGCAGGTTGCTCCAAGCCCCGTCCAGCCTGGCCTTGGGCACTTCCAGGGACCATCATCCGTTACTTTTTCTTAGTTGCACCAGACATCATCCTGCTCATCCGCGTGGGCTGCATCCAGCCCATGTTGTTCAGGCACTTCTCGAACCTTCGCTGCTTCCAAAGGCAGCCTGAATGGACTCAGGTGTTTTAAGGACTAACCTTAGACGTAGTCCCTGCCTTCCATATGCTGTGGGAGCTGAGCCTTCTGCAAAGCAGCACAGCTCTGCGGTGGGGAGCAGCTCAAGGTGGTCCCTCACCCCCGTGCATCGCTCCCGCAGACGCCAGGATGCTCGTGCAGAGCCCACCCCCCCCAAAAAGCCACGTCTCCAGCCCATGGGATGAGGAGTCACACCTGCACGATGCTCTGTGTAACGCAGCATTTAGCACGTTGTTGTTGCGGCCGTTCTTCCTCCCCTGGGCTCCCAGCTGCGATTGTCAGGGCAGCTGAAAGCAGCAACTGCAAAGAAACAACTCCCTCAACCAAACGATAGCTTGGAAAACCTGATTTACCGCTCTTAAGGCAGTAAAAATTGTTTGGCCACCCCTACAGCAACACCAGGACTGGTGGCTGACATTTATTTTGCCAGTTTGCTTTCGAACACCGAAACGCCCCTGAGTCCACGCCCTGGGTGGTTTGGCCAGGGGCCGCTGTTGACAGAAGAATCAATGATAACCTTTTCCTCTGCGAAGGAGTTTTCTACATACCAGGGAGCAGAAGGTGCTGAAAAGCACAAATGAAGCTTGGATTCTCCCTGGCATTATTCCTGATATTTAAAAAAAACAAACCAGAAAAGAACCCCAGGTTGTCGCTGGTTTTCTTGGCCTTTCTATCCTGGCATTTAAACGGAGATGAGATTGGCGTGGTTGGTATCTGCAGACACGTGCTGTGGTGCTCTCAGGGATTTCTATACCGAACAGGATGCCCGGGGTGCTGTGTTGGAAGTGCCTGAGCTCTTCCAAGCTGCTGGAAAGCATTTTGGCACGGCAATCGCCGGCATTGCCACCCCACAGATAACCTTGCATCAAGGAGGAAAGGGCGTTTGGGTCATGGGAGCGCGGCTGGGCTGTAGGGTAGGAGGAAGGTTGCGCTAAGCCTGAAGCCTAACGCTTCTTGGGGTCATCTTGAGATCATAGGATGATGTTTTGGTATTTAATTCTCCCAGTGGGATTTGAATATTGAACTGATGAAGCGAGCTGAGCCTGTGCACCTCTTGCCAGGATGTCCTGAGCAGCATCCCAGGGCCTCCCTGGGCACAGAGGTGTCGTCTCCATCTGTGTCACCCTGTGCCTGGTGGCGGTTTCTTGGTCCTCATGACTTGAGCGTTGGGCTTCATGCTTCCTCTCTTCTTGGTTTCAGGCATGGAAGAAACGCTGGTTTGTCCTGCGCAGCGGTCGGATGAGTGGCGACCCCGACGTCCTGGAGTACTACAAAAATGACCACTCCAAGAAACCTTTGCGTGTCATCAACCTCAACTTCTGCGAGCAAGTGGACGCAGGCCTGACCTTCAACAAGAAGGAGCTGCAAGACAGCTACATCTTCGACATCAAGACCAGTGACAGGACCTTCTACCTGGTGGCTGAGACCGAGGACGACATGAACAAGTGGGTTCGCAGCATCTGCCAGATCTGTGGCTTCAACCAGTCCGAGGAGAACACAGGTACTGTGAGAGCTTTGTCCCTGGCCAAGAGTGTCTCCTGTCATCCTAACAGGGCCCAGCTTCTCTTTCAGATCACATCTGGGTGGGGGGCAGCTTGCAACAAGGCTTGGAGGGTGGGAGTGGGAGATGCATGGACACATGAGGCTTCCTGCCTTTGAACACCCGAGGCAGAGCAGGCTTTGCCCATATGAGCCACCTGCTTCGGTTTTCCCCTCATAACTGCAGACCTTGGAGTCTCTTAGCAGAAGTTGGTGGGATTTGGGCACTCTTTTAGCTGCAGCTTTTGTCCTCATCCACCATCGAAGGGCCTTTGAAAGTCATGGCAACCAGCAGTGAAAATCCCCCTCGCTCAGAGGTTTCAACCCCTTGCTGGGGTTGGGGAGAAGCTTTCCTGGGACCGTGTCCCACCCTGCTGTGGTTGTCCCCACTGCTGACGGGCTGTCACGGGAAGAACGTCCTCCCCATCTGCGTCCTGGGAAAATGCTGGGAGGGCAGAGGGGAACATCGGGAGGTTTTGTGCGGTGGTGGCACCTGTTTCACCGGTCGTGCTCCACTGTCCAAGCTCTGAACTTCTGTGGCGAGCACCGGCGAGCTGCCTCTGCTTCCGCAGCAGCGCGAGAGCTCACGTAAATCCCGAGAGAGATGGGATGGGTGGGTGAGAATGGGGGCTGAGAGTGGTTCGCAGCGCCGCGGTCACCTGCTGGTCCCGCTGGTAGCATCTCTGGGCACCTTCGCTTTATCCCCTCCACCGTCCCGTCTCACCCAGAGCACTCCAGCCCTTTCTACATGAAACTCCCTATAATAACATTGAGGTTGGATGTGTTTTGCTCCCTGGCGGAGCAGCTGCCATCCGCAGGAGCTGAAGCCCTGCCAAGAGCCTGTCAGGCAGGACAGCAAACAAAGCATCGCGGCGCGATCTTCACCGACTGACGCATGAAACGTGGACGTCACCTTGGCGATGAGCGTGTGAGTGGTGGAGAGGATCCTTGATAACGGTCCTTTCAGGGAAAGGTCAGGCCAAATAAATTACATCCCGCTCCAATGTCGGCAGCGCGATCCTCGAGGTACGGCGAAATCACTCGAGTTTTTGGTGGTTTTTTTTAAGAGCTGTTTTGTGGCAGTATTTTTCCATTTTGCATGCGTTCAGCCAGGGGAACTGTTGTGGGGTTGTTTTTTTTCCTTCCCATTTAGTAAAATGAGCTTTCAGCCCAGCGGCAGCAGGATCGATACTGGACTTCAGTGAAATATAAATCTGGGCAGCGAAAGGAAAAACAATCTCCTGCTTGCAAGCGCATCCGTCCCAAAGGGCACGCGGGGCTCGTCAGGCTGCAGAGATCTGAGCGCTTTTCCCTGCAGGACTGTGGAGTGACATCAGCAAAAGGGGAGCAAAAGTGCCCATTGGTAACAAAATCACGGCTCGTTAATGCTGTAGGGAGAGGATCCGCTCGAAACAGCACCCAGCTGCTGAAGCGTGATTTTTTGAGCAGATGTGTCCAGATGCTGCAGAGGAGAGGGGAGCATGAATTATTCAGGGCTGGTGCTTCGCTCTGGTGCTCGCCAAAGCGATGACCCCACGCTCACCCTTCCTTCACCATCCCTGCTAAGTGATGGGAAATAAATCTTTGATTTCCAAAATCAGATCATGTTTGTTGGAAGGACCCACGGCCCAAGGCTGGGCGGAGAGGTTTGGGGGCCATTGCAGCATGATGAGTGTTGGGCGTCTTGTCCATCGTGACATACATAAGCCCATCATCCAGCTTCTTTGCACCACTGGCACTTCCTTATTAGACCTTCACCCCCTCGCCCTCAAGCTTTTCTGTGCCTTGTCGTGACCTCCGCCTCGCAGAATGAATGGGTTCATAACTGGATGCACCAAAAAGGGGAGAAAGAGGTGCCCATCGTGGGCAGGAATAGCTCCACGCTAATTGTAGCAACTGATTAACTAAACCTCCCTCTCCCGGCAGACAGGCAGCGTGGTGGAACGAGATCAGAAACCGCTGGGGAAGCCACCGCGCACATTTTTCTGGTTGTACTCGTTCTTGGGTGTGTGACAGCTCTATACTGACCCGGAAGCCTTGCTGGGTCTGGCCCCATGGCCGGGCTGGGTTGTATTCGCATCCATCGCTGCCGTCACGCACTGAGTTACCTCCTCCTCGAAGGGATCCCCTGCATCTGCTGAGCCCCAGCCACTGGGCACGGTTTGCTTTTAACTGACCGGTGGCAGAGGACAAGCTCATTAGCTTTTGGGACAATTTGAGTAAAAGCCTATTTCACCAGCTCCCCACCACGGTAGGGGAAAGATGGGCGTGCAGTTGGTTTTTAGCCTGATGTAGTGAGCAAAGAGGCAACCTGAAAGCAGCTGCGCCCCGTGATGCAAAGTGGCTGCAAACCCTCTGGTGGGGCCACGCTTGGATGCTGACCACACGCTCCCAAAAGGCAAAAAAAAAATTAGAAGGCCAAACGAATTTATACCCTCTGATGCTTCTGTTGCAGCTCGATGGGAGAGGGTAACTTTGTGCGCTTGGTTTTCACATTAGTCCTTCATGTCCGGTCTAGACTGGGGGACTCTGAGGATTAAGAAATAGGCTGGAGTTTAGGGGGCGTTTAACATCCTCCTACGGTTAGCCGCCGGCTGAGCTGATCGCCAGCTGCGTTACACATCTGGTTTGTCAAGAGGAAGCTCGTTTCAGCCTCGGGGACCTGAATGCCGTGGAAGCGGCGGGTGCCGGCAGCTGCCCTGGCGCCGCCAAAGAGGAGCCGCAGTGGATTCGTTCCCCGCCCCAACGTGAAAATAATTGTGCGATTACATCTGCCGAAATTAAATTGACTCGGAGGTGTTTACCCAGACTGCGGTAAAGCTTCTTTGTTTCTGGTTAACACCTATTTACTTTGAGAGGTAATTGCTATTTTTGAACAAACGGAGCCTCGCAGGGTCCCGGGTTCCTCCGCGGGTCCAAGGAAGCCGATGATGCTCGAGGAGAACAGATTTGCTCCAGGCTCGGCGCTGCCTTCCCACTTCAGTTTGCCACCTCAGTGGGCTAAAACGTGATGAGGGGAGAAGGGGAGACCTGCCGGGGGCCCTGGGCCAGAGGCTGGGGGAGAAAGGCTTTCAAACCAGCGGCATTTTCCCTGCCCTAGTGGGCAGGCAGCCAGGGCTCAGCTGTGAACTGGATTTTCTCATGTGCTTTGTCTATTGGAGTTAAAAAAAAAACAACCCACACCACAACATACCATATCCCACTAAACATATCTCGTGTGCCGTTAACCCTTCCTGCAGCGGATGCTTTGGCCAAAACTGCGCCGCGTCCCATCCCTGGTACAACTCAGAGGCGCAGCTGTGGCAGCGTGTGATTTAATTTCTCTCCTTGCGGTGGGTGTGTCCCTGCAGGGATCCCGTGCACAGGTTATTCCTTTCAGAGAGGTTGATCCCTTTATTAACTCCATCCCAGTGACTGTGCCACCCCTGGAGCTCCTCTGCCACCGCCTCCCTGGGGCAGAGGTGTCATGGAGGCTCGGATTCAGGGGTGCTGAGCAAACACATGGGGAGTTTAAGAACTTATTTGTGGTTTAATACAGCCATGGAAGCAGGGAAGGGAGTGTTTGTGGGTGAGTAAACGTCCTTGCTCTGAGCTGAAGGCTCCCGTTGCTCAGAAGGGGTGAGCGGGGCGTGGGAAAAGGATGGCGCTGGGCTCCTGCCCCGATGGATTGTGTCTGCCAGCGGTGGCCTCTCCCACCCAGCCCAGGCATGTCCTCTTCTTTTTTTTTTTCTTTTTTTTTTTTTTCATCTGGGACCTTATTTCTTTTATTTACTTATCTACTTTGTGCCAGGGGCCTGTGTCCGGGTCTCCAGCTCACTCCTTGCTCGATCTCCAGGTGCTGACGTTTTGCATCACGGCTGGGATCGATCCCCAGCGATCTCCAGGCTTTTACCATCTTGCCGAGTGCAAGTCAGGGGCGAGCTTTAATCTTTAGCGAAGAGCTGAGTGTCTCTCCTTCCTCCGTCAGCTCAGCCCTGCTCACTCCAACAGTTTGCTGGATCAGCCTCCAGTGACTTTCTGCTCACATCAATGAGATCTCCTACACCCCACGTGCACAGTCTCCACTGTGGGTCTCTTTGGCTGCCCCAGACCTTCCACCGTTTCCCCTCTTCCAGCCCATGAGAGAAAATTTCTTGACTTGCTTTGACTGGGGGTCCCGTGGGGATCTCTGACTGGCTGCGACTTTTTTTTTGTCAGTGCTAGGAGCCTGTATGGCACCCCAAAAAATGTATTGGCCCCAGCATCAGACCATCAATGCCGTTCACTCCATCAGTTCCTTGCAGCCAGGTTTGGGTGGATGTTTGCTGAGCTAAGGGGGCTGGAGAAAAACCAGCACAGAGCTACCCCTGAAGACTTGTTGGGAGGACGGGAGCTGCCCAAAACCTCAGTGAAGAGGCTGCAGGTATAGCAAGACTAGAGTAAACGCATACATTTGCGTGTCACAAATGACCCAGCTCCCCCAGATGCCCCCGAATCGCTGGTGTTCACCATCCCCGCACGCTGGAGCCCGGTTGAGGTGATGGCCCCAGGGCAGCCCCTGAGTTTCTGCTCTTTCCACCTCTCCCATGGCCAGAGGGAACCCAAGCAAAGGGGAAGCACTAATGACCCAAAGGGAAAACGCTAATGACCGTGCCAAGACCAGGTACTTCCTTGCTATTGTGCCCGGCACACGCCTCCTTCCTTCCCTCCTTGCGCCCTGGCTTTGTTGTGCCATGCCGGGGGCTGAGGAATGGGGTCAGGGAGGGAGATATGGGGGTGTCCTTGTGTCCCTGAAAGCACCTGGGCCCTGATGGGCTGTGTTTCGGTGTCTGCAGGCTTCCCTGCCAGCCAAGGGCAGCTGGGCAGGGAGTAGCCAAGGGCAGCTGGGCAGGTAGTCCCTTGCAGAGTCTTGTGCCCTCACTTCAGTATCTGTCAACAAGTCGGTTGGCGTCAACTTTGTCCTTAAGCTCTGATATGGGTTGACTATCAGCTCGCTTGGAGGACAGTCTGTCCCACAGCAGGCAGGATGACTGTGATGAGCAAGGTTGTGATTGAGTTGAGCTTGACCCATGGGGTAGATGGGGCAGATCTGGTTGGTGTTCCTCACCATGTACCATAGAATCATAGAATCACAGAATCATAGGATCATGGAATCATGAGGAGACCTTCAAGATCATGGAGTCCAACCTTTGTTCCAACCCATTCTCCTCCTCCTCTGCTCTGCCCTAGTGTGATCACCTCTGGAATCCTGTGCCCAGTTTGGGGCTCCCCAGTTAAAGAGACACAGGGACCTACTG
>NW_009724312.1:23703-24104 GCF_000703405.1 Apaloderma vittatum | reverse complement strand
TGGGGCTGCCCTGGGTGACCCTGCTCTGGCAGGGGGTGGCACTGGGGGATCTCCAGAGCTCCCGTCCAACCTTGACCACCCTGTGATTCTATGGCCCTCAGCACAAGATCCACCCTATTTACCTTCCCTTGCCTTGTTCACTTGCCTCCTCTGGGACGTGGAGGTGGCCTGTGTTGGGACAGCAATGTGTAGTCCTTGAGCCTGGAATCCTTTCCTCTCCCCCAGCGTCCTACCATCCATAGATCTGGCCTTTTTCTCAGTGTTCCCATCAACACTTTTTGCCCTCAGCCTCATGGAACTCCTTCTTTTAAAACACCGTTGGTCGCATCTAGACGCACGGGTTGCACATCTCAAGGGCATTTGGATCAGTCCCACCCATCCTTCTCTGCAATGTGCTCAGT
>NW_009724312.1:18901-23640 GCF_000703405.1 Apaloderma vittatum | reverse complement strand
CTGGCCCCAGCCTCTCTGGAATGGATGGGGAAGACCCAGTGACCTCCCCTCCCTCTGCCCCAGGCTCAGGGTTGGACTTCAGGTGCATCCAAGTGCCTCCTTGCCTGAGTCCTGGTTCATCCCTTAGACATCCTGCCTCTTTAAATTTGTTCCAGACTTCCCTGACCCTCGTTTTCCTGCTCCACAAACAGAAAGTTATTTTAAGATGTGACACTGTTCAGCTTTTATTTCAGTGTAAACACAATACTGGAGATGGAGTGGTCTTGGCACAAAGGAGCAGCTTGAGAGCAGTTAAGTGTCTTTTTTTCCCCCTCTCCTTTTTTTCCCTCTTTCCCGTTGGAGATGAGCTGGTTCAGGTGCTAATGAGCACAGCCGCTAAGGGCACAGAATTTTCCTTCTTAGAAGACAGAAATGGGAAGAGATCGTTGCTGATCTCTACCAGCCGGTCAGGGTCAACTTGCTGTGATTCCCCCGGTGTTTTGGAGAGGGTGCTGATGCTGTTGAGAGTGAGACAGTGTCCTAGTGGTTATAATCTTTCCTCTTTTGTGGAGAAGATAGAAGAAAAAAAAAATGGTCTAAAATCTGGTGAGTCATTTGCACCCTGAAAGTGCCCATTTCCTGCCCCTGGCTCTCCAGGGAGTCGGGGCTGAAGAGCTCAGGTGGACGCATCCGCTTTGTAGACTCCTAAAGCTGAGATGGATCCCACCCGCCTCAGGACTGCTGCCAAGACTTTTGAGATATTTAGATCTTCAGATGGTGTCATTTGTCATGATTTTGTGTATGCCAGATGAGGATCAACCCCTTCTGTTCTTCCGTACCTTTTTCTTCTGGCTGTCTTCATCTCTTCATTCCATTGTGTTACCAGCAACACTGCGGGACCAGAGTCAACACTGCACTGCTGTGATGGTCACTGTCAATACCAAAAGGTAGATTTCTAGCCCATCGGGGTGCAAAAAAAAAAGACAGAAGTGGAGTTAGAGAGGGCTTTAGAAACCAAAAAAGGTCTTAAGGTATCTGCACAATTAGAAGTCCTACCTTCTGGCCTCAGGGATCTGATGCAATTGGCCATCTGAGGTTTGCAAGGCTGGATCAACATTTTCTTCAGAGTTTGGCATTTTGGAGTTTTAAGGGTTTTATTGTTTAGATGTTTTATGGTGTCTGTGGACATTTTGGAGAGGTGAGGGCTGGAAAAAAATCCAGAAGGTATGTCAGCCTTGTGTTTGCAAACCCGTAACTGCCATCCCAGAGAGACCCCTGGGAGATCCGTGTGAGCTGAGCTGCCTTTAACCAGCGCTCATGGGAGCTGGCAGAGGATGCAGTCGTTTGTGGGAGCCCCAGGTTTGTAGGCAAAGAATGCTCTTATCTCACTGCAAACGATAAAACCATCAACCAGTAAAAAAAACCAAACAAATTTATGCTCAGCTTTCAAAACAGACCAACAGCCAAATACTCCAGTTCTTTGTGACTCTTTCTCAGCACGAGGGTGTCCGACTGGCCTCTCCTGAAGATAAATATGGAGCTGGAGGACTTTGGGGAAAATCCTGCCCTTTCCTGGCCAAAGTCCCACTGGGTTTGCTGAGCTCAGGCTGGGATTTGAGCTGGGAGGGAAGGAAGAAATGTGAAGTTCAAGAGGTTTGTGTTTGGGGTTTTTTTTTAGAGCAGAAAGCGTTGTGCCAGCCTTTCCAGCACAGGTTTCCCAGCAGAGGTTGGCCAGCTGCAGTCCTACCTCTCAGCCCTGCTCGGGGCTGTCTCCTGGGCCAGGTACCCAGAAAAAGAAACCCATTAAAAATAATTCTTCGTCTTATAATTGGCTTTTTTATCGCTACGAGCCCTGTGCGTGTCAAGTCAGCCCCATTAGTTTAATGGGCACTGAGGAATTTTTAGGATGACTTACTGACCGTGGAAAAACAAGCACGGCAGACGGTATCAGCATCACATCAAAAAACAAGCAAAACCATGTTAAAAAAAAAAAGCGCCTTTGGAAACAAAAACAGCTGATGGGCTGGGAGGGAAGCAAGCGGCAAGCGGCACCGTCTGAGCAAAACGAAGGAGGGAGGGAGGGAGGCAGTTTGGGTGTCGACCAGCTGGGAGGGAACTTGTGGTCGGATTCGCCTGCATTTCAGTTTCCCAGAGGGGTCCTGGGACTGTTTTAGCCCGTGGAGGGGTTCACGGACCTCGGTTCGGGGTGCGGATCCGCAGACGATGCCCAGCACGAAGGGCTGGGAAACGCGATGGACGTGGGACCCCAAAACGTGTGTGCGAGCAGGTCGGAGGGCAAGGGGGCAAATCGCAGCAACCTCCGTGGTGTTTAATTCCAGGAGGTTTTTCACATCGTGACTCTCTTTTTTTAGCTCCCAAGCCAACATATTTCCCATTTTCTACCCCTCCATATATTTCACATTGTTCCCTTTGATAGGATCTGTGGTCTATACGCCCTGAGCGCTGCTTTGTAAAACCTGATAAAAGCCAGGACAGATTTAGACCCTCATTTCCCAGACCCTGTTTGTTTACTGCTTTCTGTTGCTTTCTATTTCCAATTAAAACTGAGCCTGAGCAAAGGGAAAGCTCTCTAAAGCCTCAAAGTGAAGGCACGCAGGAAGGAGCCGTGAAGCTGCCGATTGCCGTGAACTTTCCATGACACCACTCGGGGTTTGTTTCCAGGCTGATTTTTATTTATGAACGTGGTAGCATTTATTACTGATTTTATCTGCAAAGATAACACTTCTTCCCTAGATGCTTTCTGTGCTTCGGTTATAACTACTGCCTGCTCCCCAAACCTACCTCTGTGTTATTTAGCGTGGTGCAACGTCAGAGCTGTGGTGTTGGCGATTTATTGCTTGGACTGTGGGGTTACACCTGATCTAGGGGTGCCCGTGGCCACGTGTGTTTGTGCTGCGTTCAGTTTTGGGCACCGCAGTTTAAGAAGGACATTGAGGGGCTGGAGTGGGTCCAGAGAAGGGCAACGGGGCTGGGGAAGGGTCTGGAGACCAAGTGTGGGGAGGAGCAGCCAAGGGAGCTGGGGCTGTTCAGCTGGAGCAGAGGAGCCTGAGGGGAGACCTCATCGCTCTCTGCAGCTCCTGGCAGGAGGGGGCAGCCTGGGGGGATCGATCTCTTCCCCAAGCAACAAGGGATGGGATGAGAGGAAATGGGCTCAAGTTGCACCAGGGGAGGTTTAGATTGGAAATTAGGAAAAATTTCTTTACTGGGAGTGGTGAAGCCCTGGCTTGGGCTGCCCAGGGCAGGGGTGGAGTCCCCATCCCTGGAGGGATTTAAAAGCCGGGGAGCTGTGGGGCTCAGGGACACGGGGCAGTGGTGACCTGGCAGTGCTGGGTTAACACTTGGACTCCATGATCCTAAAGGTCTTTTCAACCAAAAGTTGGAAACCTGCTGTGCTGGGCGCTGCCCAGGCACTGAGCATCAAGGCAGCCTCTGAAGGGCGGCTCCTCTCGAAGGGATTCCTCGTCGAGACCCACCACAGACGTACTGGTGCATCCTTTCTTCTGCCGGTCCATTTGCAGCTCGGTGATGGTACCTGCTCCTTCCAAGCTGGGAAGGGCCTTAAAAGGGAGACTTGGCTACAGCTCCTAAAAAACCTAGTGAAAAATGAGGCTGTTCAGGAAGATGAGGTATCATTTATGTCTCCTGTTCCCCCCTCACTCTCTTGGCTGCTCCTTCTCTCTCTGGGAGGCTGGGAGGGGGCTACAGTTTCCACCAGGCATTCAAGGAGCAGCTTAACTGTTGGTCCATGCTTATGATCATCTTAAGCCACAGAGGATGAAGCAAATACTTGTAGTTAAGAATGAAAACACCCCAACGTGAGTCTTGAATGAAAAACCACCCCAACGTGAGTCTCCACCCTTGGAGATACTCAAAACCCAACTGGGCACAGTCCTGAGGTGCTGTATCAGCCTCTGCTTTGAGTGGGGGGGTTGGACTACACCATCACCAGAGGTCCTTTCCAACCCAAATATTCTGCGATTCTGTGATTTTTATGAATTTACACTGAAGGTAAGCATCTGGCTTCCGAGTATGGGGAGGAGATGAGATACCTCAGCAGGTAAAACTGGGGTTGTTTCCTGTTAGCATCACCAGGAAGGTGGGAGGGCAGAGCATGAGATGGGACACTGCCTTGTCTGAGTCCACATCACAGCGTGTTGTCTGCTACCCCTTGGCTCTGGCTAAGTCCAGACTCACATTTTCTTACCTTTTTTTTTGCTCTGACTCTTGTCAGAGTCCTCCAGCTGCTCCATAGCAGGCAGTGAACTTCTGGCACGTCTCAGCCCTTACTGGGGATCCAGCTTCCTTTCATACTTACGGGGTCGTTGTCACGTGCCGAGGAATGTGCCCAACTTGTTTGCACCTTTGATTGATTGCCACGCTTTATATGTGCTTGGTAGGATGGAAAACAACATTTCACCTTCAGAAATGTCATCCTGTGTTCTTTCAGCTCCACATGGCCAAATCCCGTCGTGGCCAACACAGCAGCTCCTTGCCAATTTTTGGTATGATTCTCTTCCAGCGTTTTGCTGCCAAACATATAATCTGCCCCGGTCTTGTAAGCTGGAGTTGAGTGACTCATTGCATTTGCTTTTTTTTAAATTATTTTTTTCTTTTCATAACTGACAACGAATCCTCTTTTTGGTGGGCAGGCATCCGGGCACTTGCAGATATCTCGCCACGCGTGAAAGTGCAGCGAACGGTGATTGCGCTGCCCATGGCTCTGTACTCCCCCTTGTAAG
>NW_009724312.1:2238-18547 GCF_000703405.1 Apaloderma vittatum | reverse complement strand
GTATGCACAAGCCAAGGGGCAACGGGTGGAAGGTGGAAGAGCTTAGTTTAGACCAGATCTAAGGAAGAAGTTCTTCCCCATGAGGGTGGTGAGACCCTGGCACAGGTTACCCTGAGAGGTTGTGGATGCTCCATCCCTGGAAGTGCCCAAGGCCTTGAACAGCCTGATCTAGTGGGAGATGTCCCTGCCAGGGCAGGAGGGCTGGAACTGGATGATCGTTGAGGTCCCTTCCAACCCAAATCGTTCTATGGTTCTATGATCTCACGGCCCATCACTCCCCACCTCGTCTGACATTGCTGCCTCTGCAAACCGTTCCCTCAAGCCCGTGTGTACTTTTCAAAGGCTAAACCTTGGTGTAAAGCCGTTACGATGGGAATTATTTCTTGCTTGCCGTGATGGTTCACATTGCTCTCCAATGAGTTGTGATGAAGCCTTTTGGATACCCATTGGAAACCCATAAATTGCATGAGGAGTCTTTTTGCTGGTTGAGGGTTGTTTTGATGGTGGGCGTCAGGGTCAAAACCTGGTCAGCACATGATGAAAACGCCGCCTTCCTCTCTTGAGATTTGGCTGAAAGAAATTCCTCATAGAGCAGAAGACTTTGTCTTTCCTGGAGAGGACTGTGGTGTCTCTTCAGTCTTTATTTTTTAAGTAAGTTCCCTTCCAATTTCTTCACTCCCGTGGCTTTGCCTCACCCCCAAAGTTCATTCCGTGAGTCTAAGAAGAGGAGTGGGTTTGGGATTTTCACTAGAAGCTCATTCATGCTTTTACAGCTTTATTGCAGGTTTTAAATATGGTTATATCTTTGACATCACTATAACTCCTTCTGAGGCACTGAGATCCTGCTGGCTTTTCTGCGATGCTCCAGAAACTGGCTTCCACCGTTTCTTTTACCTTTAAGAAAAACTCAAGCGTACAGACTCACAAATGCTTTGAATTTTTTTTGGCACGTCCCTGGCAGGACCACCCTGTCCTCTGCCTGCCACTGATATTTTTATGCAGATAAGTCCACGATGTCCTGGCCCTGGACAAACAGTGCAGTTGAAAAAAAAATCCCCTGACATATCTGAGCAATGAGAACAGAGGCTGCTGTCTGGTGTCTCCTGGTGCCGTCTGAAGGGAAGACCGAGCCTGAGTTCCCAGACCGGTGTGACACAGAGCGGTTTGTTTTACAGATGAAGTGGCTTAAGGAATTAATGCTGCCATGAGTGCAGTTTTGGGACAGATAAAATACTTCCTTTAATAAGGTTTATGAAGGATGCAGTGAGGCACAAAGCCGTTTTCCCCGCGGGCGCGTTGCTACGTGAGTAATCCCGGTGAAGTTTTCAGCTGTCTCTGAAGCATTTGGAGATGGAAAGCTGGAGCAGCTTTGCTTCTTGTCTGGTCCTGGTAATTCCTGCATTCCTGTGGCCAGAACCCGTTATATCGTGGCTTATTCCTTCCAGCATCTGTGGAGAGAAGCGGATCCAGGGCACCACGTATTTGTTACGAACTGTTCTTCATCCCGCGGGTGAAGGACTTTGTGATGAGAGGGGCACCAAGTGATGGATCTCACCCAGATCTGTTTCAGCAGCCAAATGCACATCGTTCAGATGTGGCATTTAAAAAATAAAAATAAAATGGATCCCACTCCTGTGAGGAAGGAAGAGTTCTCGGAAGCGGAGCCTGGCCAAGCTGACGCCGATGCCCTTGCAGCGAGTGGGGCGGGTGATGGACCCGTCACAAACTCCACCTTGGAGGTGGTAAAAATTCAGCGTGTTCGGGGTTTTTTTTTTTGCTCTCACCAGAATTCATTTTCATCCGCTTTCAGCATTGATTTTGATTCACACCTGTCATCCTGAATTTGAAGGAATTTCAGAAAAACTTGAGAATGTAAAAAGCACAGGATGACAGTCTTTGGTGGGAGAAGGGCGATCCACCCCTCACAGAAAACAATCCGCTCTGATGAGAACAAATTGAAACACCTTGACCTTCTCCTCTTTTACTTAAAATTCACTTTTATCCTCCAAAGGTTTCTTGTAATTTCTGGCTGCAAGCGATCCCTTGTCACGCTCCTATTTTGATTAAATGGCATTTTCCAGCTGGAGGATGTCAGAACGTTTTGGCCCTAAGCCAAACGCGAAGCACGGGTGATGCACCGGGCAAGAAGATGTGGATTTTGGTCTGCGCTGCACGTAAGGATGGGGCGCAGCTGCAAGAGGGATAATCAGAGAATCACAGAATGGTTTTTTAAAGATCATATTTTATAATGTAACCTGGCTCTTCAGGATTTTAGGAATGGGCTCACCATGTCTGAGCGAGGAAGAGGAGGGTGAGGAGCTGCTGAATAAGCCCATGGGGTGGTTGACAACCCATGAGAGAGTATCAGAGGGTTTGCTCTGGTCTTTGGGTGTTGAAGGATGTTTTGTTCCTGAGTCAGGGGATGAGGAGAGCCAAAATCTCAAAATATCACGCTCAGTGAGGTTGGGATAAATCTGCCTTGCCCAAGTCTCCTAAGGACCCAGCTCTACATGACGCTCCGTTGCTCCTCTGAACCCAGCTCTGGGTTAAAAATAACCACCCAACCAGCCCGTGCTTTAGTGCACAAGGTTCAAACAGCAAAATCCATGCCGGGAGCCTGCCCAGCTCCTTCAGCACAAAAATACCCAATGGGGAGAGATTTGGATGTCCACGACCAGACGTGATGGGAATGTGGAGGGTCTCCGGGTGGAAACGGTCATTCCCAAAGGGCAGAACATGGAGCTGAACCTGTGGCGACCAAAACCCACGGGGATGTTAAACCCAGCAAGACTGAGGACTCCAGCCAACCCTTTAACCACGAGGACTCCAGCCAACCCTTTAACCAGCTTCAGCTCTTCCTCGGGATGGTCCCGGAGGGGTGCAAGCATCAGTGAAGGAGGGACGCGGGGCTGGGGCTAACCTGAACCCAAAAAGCTCTTGAGGCTGCCGATGCCGCGTTTCTGAGCACCAGCCCCACGCTAACGCATCGCTGCGCCGCTTCCAGCCCACGCCGGTTCCTGCCTTTGGCACCAGCCCTGCTTGCTGGTCCCTGCCAAACCAGTACAGATGTTTTAACACCCACCGGAGCCCGGGTAATTACAAACAGAACTGAGAGACTGGTCGAGGCTGTTTCCTTTTCTTTGCCTGAGCTCTCAGCCGTTCTCAAGCGAGGTGCTTTCTGACGCCGCTTTCAAAGACATTTTTGTGGGCTGCGTTGCTGATGCTCGTTTATTAGGGGAGCGCCAAGAAGCCTCAACTGGAACGAGGATCACACTGTGTCCGCTGATGTAACAGTGACCGCAGGGTGGAACAAGTGCAGGGAGGATGAGTGGAGCAGCTGGGAAAACATTGTCCCAGGAAGGGAGAGCTGGTTTCTTACCAAGAGCTTCCCAGCTCCGGCGTTGCAAAGCTCATCTCATTTTCAAATGGGTCGAGGGAGTGTTTTCAGTGGGAGGAAACCCACGATCAGCCTGGTCGGAGGGTGCTGCAGGTGCTCCCTGTCCTTGATCCTCCTGGGAGGCAGTGCCCATCGTGGCCAGCTTGTGAGCAGAGCAGATGGGATGAAGGCAGGAGCAGCAGCTTTTTTTTTAACAGAGGGAAGCCAGCGGCAAACACCTTTTTATCGTAGAATCACAGAATCACAGAACCACAGAATCACAGAATCACAGAACCACAGAACCACAGAATCACAAAATCATAGATTAGTGAGTTGGAAGGGACCTCAAGGATCATCCAGCCCAACCCCTTAAGGTAAATAACAAACGCTTTATGGTAAAGAAATACAACTTAAATTGAGGGGGCCCAGCACCCTGTCAAGCTGAGCCTTAAAACTATCTCAGGTTGGGGAATCCACAGCTTCTCTTGGAAGACTATTCCAAGGTCTAATTCTTCTCAGAGTGAAATATTTTCCTCTGGAGTCCAATCGGAATTTCCCCAGGAGCAACTTGTACCCATTACCCCTTGTCTTTCACATGTGATTTCTTGTCAAAAGGGAGTCTCCATCTCCTCAGTAGCCAGGCTTTCTGCACTGGTGCATGGGAATAAGGTCTCCTCTGCGCCTTGTCTTCTCAAGGCTGAACAAACGGAGTTCTCTCAGCCTTTCTTCATATGGCAGGTCTTCTGGTCTGTGCTTGTACCACCCCAAGACAGGAGAGTCTGGCCTGGGACCAGGAGCTGTGTTCCCTCGGGCCCTTTGCAGACAGCCAGGTTTGAGTTTAACAGACGAGAACTGATTTGGCGTGAAGGGAACCAGGTGTCATGCGTGTCTCCCCTGGGGCCGCTTAGAAGGTATCTGCTGGGAGAAGGACCAAGAAAGTCACCTCAGGTTTGCACGTCTACACGAACCTCATGACTACAAACCCCTTTTCTGTCAGGATGCTTTAGGGTCCTCCCGGACACACTGGTTCATTTTGTCCTTGCGTTCGTTAGCACAGCCGATGACTGGTGGGGTGGGCTGGACTCCTTCCAAACCCACCTGTTCCTGTGGGATCTACTCGAGGTGATCCTGCTCTGTCAGGGGGGTTGGACTAGATGATCTCCAAAGCTCCCTTCCAACCTCTAGAGTTCTGTAATTCTGGGATTCTGTGACGACGACTGCCACAAGCCCACCAACCCTGGTGGGCTCAAACCATCTTCATGGCTCTCCCCACAATCCCTGCTGTGAAATCCCTCGTTCGCCGTGCCCAGCCCTGAAGATTTTCAACCCGACATTATTCCGGTTTGTTTCCAGTTGCTGTGGAGACCAATTTAAATGAAACTCTAGTATTTTGAGAGAGAACACGGTTCGAAGTCATTTGCGATGCGAGGTCCCATGCTAATAGCATTAGCATATTATTTGATTATGGTGATGTGCAGGGAATAAATTCCAAGTCCTTTTGCCATCGTTGCATCTTTAAAGAAGAAGGAGAGAAAATCTTCCAGATTTTAGCTGAAGACCTTTGTTGAGGAGGGGGAGCTCGTGATTTCTGCATGCATAAAGCTTTGGGGGTCACAGACGTTTCAACCTCACGGCAATAAGGATAGCTGCCTGGAAGGGACTTTTTCTTTCTCTGCTCCCACTGAGC
This sequence comes from Apaloderma vittatum, assembly GCF_000703405.1. Classification (NCBI taxonomy): domain Eukaryota; kingdom Metazoa; phylum Chordata; class Aves; order Trogoniformes; family Trogonidae; genus Apaloderma; species Apaloderma vittatum. The sequence continues at coordinate 13,484 of NW_009724312.1, read as the reverse complement.
ACTGTTGATGACTGCCTAATGGGCAGGACTCGGGTTTTTAATGATGGGCACCGAGATCCAGGATGGCTTCTTGAGCTGTTTGTGGTTTTTGCCAGTGCCCTGGTGTGGCAGAGCCCAGCCGGAGAGTGGCCGTGTGAGGTGTGATCCTCCCATCGCTCACAGAGGTTTTTCTTCTTGCATTTTAACCCTCAGCATCTTAGGAATGATTTTGTCTTCGACTTCTTTAGGTCACTCTGGTATGTGGGCAGGCTATGCCCATTGCCCTAAATGAAAAAAATATCTTGGAAAGCCTTTGCAGAGAGGCTCGTTTTGAGAGTCAAGGCTGCAGGGATGGAAAAGGGAGAGGTGACCTTCCAGCGGGAAGAAAACCCAAGCCAAACTATTGTATTTTTTTTTAAGTCGCCATCCCTAAGGGCATGTTTTCCGGGGATGGACTGCCCCTTGCTCACACTGACCCCTGGGCCACTTTGCTCACCAGTTCAGGGACGTGGTGTTGCAGCCATGGGGGTTAATGACTTCTTTTGTCTCCTCTTTTGGCTTTTGCAGTCGATGTGGCTGATACTGTCCCCTCTGACCATGCCCAGCCCACCTGAAGCCACACAAGAAATTTGGGGCTCTGCTGTGACCTCCAGTCCCCATCTTCCCTCCACCCTTGTGCATCACCGATCTCCCTTTCTTTTTTAACCCATCGGTTAAAATATCACACGGGGAGGAAAAAAATAATATTTATCTCAGATAGAGGAGAGAGAAAATCAGGACCAAACTCCTGCGTTTTGGTCCCACGCATGGGTGCAAATGCAGAGAAGTAATTTGGGGATCCTCTCGCTTCCCCCGTCGCTGCCTTGCTGAGCGATGATGGAGCAGACCCTTCACGGCGCTGCTGGTTTATTGACTCCCCAGCAGACTGGGAGTTGTAATGTTTCTCCCTGAAGGTAAGGAGAGATCGAAATAAATTACTTCTGTAAAGAGCCGGGAACGGCAGTTCTTCTATAATACAAAGTGCAAATATTTGGAGCTTTTGTGCTCTCCCTTGAATAGAAATGGTGGTAAATCATGCATAAGCAAAATGGGTTCACATTTCCTCCTAGCGAAAGTTCTCCTTTTCTCTCCTGGAGCACTAAAGACCTACGCTTCCATCGCCATAAAAAGGGCTATAAAAATGACAGCGAGCCATTAAGAAGCCCTGGCTGGGGTCAAGCCGGAGTTCATTCTTTCTCCTTCTCCATCCCTGCTACGTGAGGCTTGCACCCATGTTTGCTCAAGAGAGGAGAGGTGCCCACATTCAGCTCGCAGTGAACGACAAGGAGGGCTAGAAGAAATTTGTTTGGGACCTAAAAGCAAGTTTTTCCTGGGCTAGAGGATGCAAAATTGATGGTGCGCTGGCTTCTGAGCCTTCACCCTGCTCGTTGGTGGCATTTTGGACCACAGCACAGGGTGAGACTGCCTTGGCGTGATGTCCAAGAGAAACCGTGGTTAGGAAATGTCCAAATGACTATTCATCATAAATAATAATAAACAAGTCTAATGACCGATGATAACAGCCAATGCGAAACTCCAAAACATTTTGTCAGAGCTTCATTTCACACAGTGAGGCAGCTGGTTTGGTGCTGGGCCTCCAGCAGGGGAAAAAACAAAAACATTTTCTCGTATAAATGTGTCATCTCTTTTGATAGCCCTTAGCTTCCAGCAGCTTCACCCCTGTCCTGCAGCTCTGGGCTCCGCAGGCTGCTCCTGCCTCCAGGCAGATTCGCTAATGGGAATCGCCCAAGTCCCCTCATCCCCGTCTCCATGTTTCTGCCACCATACCCTAAAAAAGACAAAAATACCTCCATGAGACCACTTTGTGCTTTATACCAGTACAGCCCACCATCTCAGCCCTTTCCCTCTGTTCCAGCCCTTTTCCCCCACCTCCCTTTTATTCTCCCCCCCCATTTAGTCCCTCATCAAATTGGTTTGCAACCTCAGCAGCAATGATTCCTGAAGCAGGCGCACGGAGACAGGGTTAGTTCTGGGGAGCAAATGAAGCCTGTCCCAGCCTATGCTGCCACCCTGGGATTGTCCTTCGTCCCCGGTCGTTGTCCCACTCCGGGGCTGTCAGATAAGGGTGTCCTTGGGATGCTCAACGTCGTGCAGCAGCCAGGGCTGCGAGCATCCCCGTCCGTCTGCTTTTATCTCCAGTCCTGATGCCCTTGGAATAAAAATAAGTAGGTGCACAGCAGGCATCCCCGCCCGGCCAAATGTCACACCTCCAAATATTGACACAAAGGGAGGTTGAGCTCCAGGATCGAGATGTGCTCTTTAAAGGGTGGCCGCCGTGCGCTGGGTCACGGCCACCAAGGGCTGTTCCCCAGGGCAAGGACAGGGTCTCGGGCACAGCCTCATCTCGGAGAAGCTGCCCAGGGAGAAGCAGCGCGTCCTTTCTGTCGCAACTTCTCTCCTTTCCGCCCCTTCGTCCTTCAAAGAATCGATTGCTGTTAAAATAGCCGAGACATCTAATGCTTTGAGGTCAGGATGATCTGACTTGGCTCGTTTCCCTCTCTTGTCGCTCGCTCACTCTTCAGCGCTGTGATTTCCCCCTCCCCAGCTCCCATGCTCCTCCAAAGGCAAATGCTCCAAGGTTTCCACTGTTTTTTAGTTGTTTCATCCAAATGCGAGCAGACACTGATGGACACGGACTATTTGATGCTATTTGATGCTCGTCTTCATCGCACTGTTTCTCCCATCAACATTTTCTTGGGTAATTCTCCCCAGTCCTGTCTTGGATGCTTAAATAGTCAGGGGATTTCACTGCTGGTGGTAGAGGAAGCCCAAAGGGACTGGCTTAGGCTGAAATTGGGTAAGAGAACCATGCCCTTAGCCCTGTGCACAGCAGCTCCCTGTCCGCAGAGCAGTGATGCTCCTCCTTTCCCTTGACCGCTGTGTCCTCACCGGTTCCTTAAAGCAACTGGAAACGAGATGCAGAATCTGGAAAAAAGCTCCAGTGTCCCCACCCTTCAGCTCCTCTGCGGTGGAGGATGCAGCCGTGCCCCATCCGTGCTTTTTGGGGAGCTCCACTTCCCCTGCTTGGCACCCAAAATTTGGACTTGAATGTTAGTGTCCCCGTGTCCTTGCGCGTGGCTCCACACCCTGATGGGGACTGGAGAGGGAAAATTATCCAAACCAGATGCCCTTTGCAACTAACCTGAGCCAGAGGAAGCCTTCAGCAGGCGACCTGCCAGGGTGTCCTCAGACTGACAACAGCTTTTCCAAACACCGTCCAGCTGGTGATAGGGAAAGCTCGGGAAATAAACCTTCCTCGGGTGCCACACTCATCCTCGTGGCATCCCGGCGCCTCCTGGCAGCACCGTGACTCATCCATCGGACATGATGTTTGTTCTTCCCCGGCTTGTTTCGGTAGGGTTGTTTATCTTTTTTTAATTTTTTTTTAATTTTATTTGTGCTTGAGGAGTGAGCTGGCAGTGAAAGCGGAGATGTGGGCCGATTCCCATGGGAGAAGATTCCCCTTTCTTTTGCTAATAAATCATGGAGCTGCTCCAAAGGGTGAGGAGGACGATAGCATATGAGCCCGCTCTGCCCTGCACCCTTGCAGGGATTATTTCTAGTGGATTCCTACAATTCTCTCCTGAAAAAAAAAACAAAACATCTCATTAGACAGAAGTTTTAACCGTTGCAAAGTCTGCAGCATTTCATCTGAGGAGCCCTTATCTGAGAGACCCCTTGGACCCGCTCACCCCAGCCAGCGTGGCGTGGGCATCCCGGGGAATTTCGTGCCGCTCAGGGATGCCAAGCCAAGGATGGGAGGGCAGGAATTGAGCTGCACCCCAAAATCTCCACCTTCCCTGGGGCATCATTTCAAATCCATGGAGTGTAGGGAGCTGTAGTCCCAGCCTCTGCCTTCAGCAGGGAAACCTGACGCGGTAGCTCCGGTGAAAAGGGCCGTTTCAAGCAGCAGTTTCTGGAAGAGGCCGAGTGATTATTTCGCTCAGATAAACCCAGGAACGTCGTGTGAAGCGATGTGCGTTCTTGCTCCGAGTGAGAGGATTCAGAGCTGTCGGCAGGGAGGGCAATACCAATTTGGAAGACTGAAAACATTCATGAAACATTGCAGGCTCCCAGCCTGGTCCGTCCTTTTGCCGACCGAGCTCGCAGTTGCTTATTTCTGTTTCTGGGATGGAGTCGCAAGGGGTTTTTTCCCCCCTTTTGCTGTGACGTGCGCCCAGAAAGTCTCATCTTGACCTGGATGAGTGAGGGCTGAGCTTTCAGCCTCATGGCACCTTTGGGGTGATGCAGGACTCTGCTCTGGCTTGCTTCCGCTCAGGAACCAGCTGTAGCACGAGCCCAGCGAGACATCGCGCTGCTGACATCGAACTTTAAGTTGTGAGCGTCCCAACGCTGCCTTTTCCAGACCGTGAGAGACCAATTCCCTGAACTCGGAGGAGAATCGTCCAGGAAATGTGGGGTTAAGATGACACTTCCCACATGGTCCCACCACGTAACCTTAGTTCTTTCCCCCTGGGAATGGCAGTAGGAGCTGGAACAGGATCTTATCCCTCCTTGGCTGTATTTGATACATTCCCTCAACATAAACTCAAGATCGCAACATAAAGCCAAGGGATTTGCAGGCTGTGTATATGCTGTTAGATAAAGGAGGGCCATGGGTTTATCCACGGCCCTCAGGCAGATGACCATGAGAGATGGGGAAGCATTCAGTCTGGAGAAGAGAAGGCTCTGGAGAGACCTTCTAGCCCCCTGCCAGTGCCTGAAGGGGCTACAAGGAGGCTGGGAAGGGCTTTTGACAAGAGGCTGTAGGGACAGGATGATGGGCAATGGGTGGAAGTTGGAGGAGCGTAGGTTTAGACTAGATCTAAGGAAGAAGTTCTTCCCCAGGAGGGTGGGGAGACCCTGGCACAGGTTGCCCAGAGAGGGGGTGGCAGCCCCATCCCTGGGAGTTTTTCAGGCCAGGCTGGATGGGGCTCTGGGCAGCCTGATCTAGTGGGGGATGTCCCTGCCCATGGCAGGGGGATGGAACCGGATGATCTTTGAGGTCCCTTCCAACACAAATCATTCTATGATTCTATGATCACTTTTTTTGGCTAATGGTTGGATCGAGTTGAGCATCTTTGGTCATGATGAGGATGTGGATGATACTGGGAGGCTTCTGGATGTAACTCCCTGGAGATTATTCACTAAGTGCCCCACATGGACACGGGAGAGGAGCCTTGGTCCTCATCTCTTGGGCGCTGAGCACTGCAGCATGGCAAGCTGCAATAGCTTTGGTACCACGGGCTCATAATTCACCCTGTGTGCCTTTCCCTCGTGGGGACCTCTCTCCGCTTCAAGCCAATATGAGAGGGTAAATGTCTTGACTTTTCCCTTTAGCGTGTGCTAAAGAGGTTGAGTCACCATCCCTGGAGATATTTAAAAGCCCTGTAGATGTGGTGCTCAGGGATGTGGGTTAGTGCTGGGCCTGGCATTGTAAGGCTAATGGTTGGACTCACTGATCTAAAGGTCTTTTCCTAAATGAATCTATGATTCTACCAGTCATCAAGTACTATTCTTCTGCCTTGATTCCCTCTCTTTCCTCCTTTTCCCCCAGCATCACCTGTTTTTGGCATGTGACCTGGGCGCATGAGCTGCCCTTTGCCTGAGTGCAGAAAAAACCAAAACCCACAATGTAAAAAAACAGGGAGCAATCTCAGCCGTCCACTTGGGCAGGATTTATCTCTCTGGCCCTTGCAATACCCTCCCGGCCCCGCGAAGCAATCCATCTCTCACCTGCTGTTATGGAGTCTGTCTCCCAGACCTAATGGAGTGCATGAGTCCCGAATTGGCTCCCGCTAATGCTCTCAGTGGCCGGGCCGCTGCGGGAAGCGAGTTGGGAATTAATTTTGAAAATCAATACGGACACCGAATGAGCGGCTTCCCCCTGGGGAAGCGACGTGCTTTTACCAGGCATTGCTGCCTGTTCCCCTTCGCCCCCCCTGGTTTGCTTTTATGTGGCTCTGAGTAACCGCAGAGTAATCCATCCTGCTTCCCATGAGCACATCTCTCTGGTTTCCCCAAATCAGACTGATTTTTTGGGGGAAAAGACTCAGGTCTCCTGGCAGTACAGGCTTGACTGGGCTCCTCGAAGTGTTGTGGTTTGAATTTGCTGGGCTCTGGGCTGGTACTGGGGAATGTCTCATCTGCACAGCCCCATCTGTCCCCTTAGGTTGTGTGGGCACAAATAAATCAGTTTAATTTCTGGCTCTCAGGGCTATTTTGGCCTTGCCGTGGTGCTTCCATGCAATGGCAAGTGTGGAACCTGAAAAGATACAGCTCCCCAAAAGGAGGTCCTAGCGAGGTGGGCATTGGTTCCTTCTACCGAGTAACAAGTGATGGGATGAGAGGAAATGGCGTCAAGTTACTCCAGGGGCAGTTTAGATTGGACATAAGGAAAAATTTCTTCACCCAAAGAGTTGTCCAGCCCTGGCTTCAGCTGCCCAGGAAAACAGTGGAGTCCCCATCCCCAGAGGGATTTAAAAGCCGGGGAGATGTGGGGCTCAGGGACACGGAGCAGTGGTGACCTGGCAGTGCTGCGTGAGAGGTTGGACTCGATGTTTTTGAATGTTTTTTCCAACTGAAATGATTTTATGATTCTATGGCCGTGGTGTCCCTTAAGCACTGCCCTATCAGAACCGACAGCTTCTGCTGCCTCCCCGGCTCCTGCCCACCTTCAGGGGACTTGCTGAGCTCCCCATCTCCTCAGTGGAGAAAAAGGACTTGATCTGAGCTGGACTATGGCTTGATTTCTCCAGGCTTCTTGGTCCAGTTCAAGATTTTTTTCAGCCTGGAGCTGGGCTCAGTTTCACCTGGAGAACAGTTGCACCGAGACCCAAAGCAGCATAAAGAGCTTTTCCCAAAAGGGCTGCTGTAATCCGCCCCAGAGGCGGCTGCGTTGTAGCGGGAGAGGAGGAGAACAGCACAATTTTGGCAGGGAAATGCATCCAGCCTCCACCGCAACCCTTCTCCCCCAGTCTCGTCTTGAGGTTGACAGTGCTGGTTAATGGTTGGACTTGGTCTTAAAGGTCTTTTCCAACCAAAACGACTCTATGGTTCCATGGCTCTGTGACACTGTTGGAGGGACCCCAACCCAGCACCCTTCACAGTTGTCCTCAGAGGTGACCTTCGTGACCTCACTAACCTGCCATCCTTGGAAGAGTCTTGACCAAAGCCCCGTGCTGGGGGCAATTTCTGGCCGTGATTCCAGACTAAGCAGGACCTGGGGGCAGCTCCTGAGAGGTGCAGCCCCCCCCCCCGGTTGCAACGTGGGTGTGGGCTCTACCACACTCGTTGACCTCAGGGCATTTGATTTGAGACTGGGATTCAGGACTCGCAGAGCTCTCAAGATTCCTTTTCCAACGAGGATCAGTCTGCACTGCTACGGGATAAATATTTAATAAGAATGAGGGTCAAGGCCCTGTTTTGTCCAAGGACACTTTGATGGCTCTTTACTCCCATGAAAAGCACCGAGGGATCTCTAATGCCCACCCAGAGAAGACAGGAGTCGGAGTTTTAAGCTCTCATTCCCCCACCATTAATGTCAATTTTAAATATTGATCCGTTCTGTGTTTAGCACAAACCAAACAACAGAGTCAAGACACGCTCTTTGGCTGTTATTAATGTACTTTTTCTGCATCGGGTGAAGTTTGCAGGGGAAAAAAAAAAAATGGCGATGGGGAACGAGCGGCAGACAGATCGATTTTGTATCTTGACACAATTCAGAAGTCAGTGAAAAATCTCCTTGTCCGAGCCACGACACCCATTTCACAGAGAACTTGTTCCTCTGCAGCGTAAGAGGCTCAAATTATCTGCTAGGATTTGGGATTTGAGGGAAGAAAGGGAAAAAAGAGGCTGGAAATCTGTAAAATCCCCCTCGTTCTTGTGCCAGAGTGGGTTCTCTGACGGATATCTGAAGTGAGATTTGAGGAATGGGTGGATATTGTGTTGGGGGAAACCTGGCAGCAAGCCCTAAATCAATGGTTGCCAGAAAATGGATGGGTTTACCCAAGGAAAGACGGCCTTTTTTGTTAGGATTCGGGATTTTTCTGCATTTTGCACCGTCACCAAATAAATTTAAATCACAGCTGTTGTAAAGGGTGACTTCAGTGAACCACGACGAGTGGTTTCCTCATGCCAGGAGTGGTGCGTGGCAGGGAGACCGTGCAGAGAGGTGTCACCTTTCTCAAAATATTCTGCAGCTTGTGGGGTTTCAGGAGTTGGAGGTTTTTGGAGTTGTTTTTTTTTTTTTTGTAATGAGGGTTTACAACTTAGCTGTAAAAATTCATCCTCATTTCAAATTGTTGGAGCATGTTTATTAGAGAGCTGGAGTAGCTGAGTGATTATTCCTGACCTCTCTGATGTTCTCTCTTGAAATGACTTTAATACTTTAAAGTGTCTTTCTCCTTGAGCAGCGGGAGCGGGCACTGGGAGTCCCACCTTGGGTCTGCATCCCGTTTTATGAGCAGAAAACAGCAGGGACTCCTTTGGGGTCACAAAATGGATAGAGAATTGGGGAACGTGGGAATATTTTTCATCTCTGCTGTCGTTATGTCCATCCACATTCCCATCCCCTGCCTCAGTTTGCCTGATAGCAGTGGTGGCTGACACAGGGGGATGGGGATGAAGTAAATCACGTCTCTAAAGCCACCTATGAAAGGTCTTGAAGAAGAGGCAGAAGCAGAAGCTGCCTTTGGGTGAAAGCTCTCCTCTGCCTTTGCCTTCCTGACCCAGTTTGAACAACTCACTGAGCTCCTCGTGCGTTGGGCTGACATTCCCCCAGGTGCGCCATCAAGCCTAGGAACCTGTGATAAAATGCGACAGAGTGATAAAATGTAGTAAAATTGGAAAATATGATAAAAAATATAATTATTTATTTCCTTACATAGCAGAGCATTGCTTTGGTTGGAAAAAACTTTTAAGGTCATCAAGTCCAACCATTATTCAACTCTACCAGGCCCACTTCTACACCATGTTCCTGAGCACCATATCTAGACAGCTTTTAAACACATCCAAGGATGACGATTCAACCACTTCCCCTTTCCAGTCTTTGATAATCCTTTCAGTGTAGAATTTTTTCCTAATGTCTAGTCTAAACATCTCCTGACATAACTTGAGGTCATTTTCTCTTGTCCTATCTGTTGTAACTTGTGAGAAGAAATCAGCACCCACCACTCCAAGACCTCCTTTCACGTAGCTGGTACATGGTACCTACGTGCATTCCAGGTAGAGGAACGTGCTGAGTGCGTCTCTCAGAACCGTAAGCCAACCCCACCAACCTCCGTAAGCTCTGGAGTAAGAAAAAATCTGGGGAGCCCAGGCTGCAGGGTTGCTCACGGTGTGTTTTTCTCCCCACGCAGACACCCTGAGGAGCATTGCCTCCATGAACCACGCGCCGCGGTCCTCCCCAGCGGAGCTCAGTGGCACCGGTCACCACCTGCTGCGAGAGCGCAAGTCCTCGGCGCCGTCCCACTCCAGCCAGCCCACCCTCTTCACCTTCGACTCGCCTGCCAGCCACCTCCAGAGCACCCTGTCCGCCAGTGCCCCCCAGGACTACCTTTTCCTCCACCAGTGTATGAGCAGAAAGTCAGAAAACGCAAGGTATTGAAGTCCACGGGGGAACAAATTTCGGGGATGGGTGAGGGAGGGTGGGGGTGAGCGGCTCAACCCACCTGCATCCTTGGAGGTCTGCAAAGCCTGGCTGGAGAAAGCCCTGAGCGATGGTCTCATCTCGTTGAGCTTGGGAGGAGGAGGATGGAGTGGTGACCTCCCAGCTTTCCTGGCTGTCTGGGTGGTGTTAAAAAGGGGTTGAATGGCTGGAACCCCAGGGTGGTGATCAGTGGCAAAAAGTCTACTTGGAGGCCAGTCACAGAGGTGGACCCCAGGGGTCAATATTGGGTCCAGTCCTGTTTAAAAGCTCCATTAATGATCTGGATGTTGGGTCAGTTTGCTGATGGCACCAAGCTGGGAGGAGTAGGTGATACACCAGGGGATCGTGTTGGGACACCTGAGGGACTTCAACAGGCTGGAGAAGTTGAACAAGAAGGGCCAAGTCCTGCCCCTGGCGAGGAACAACCCCAAGCACCAGGACATGCTGGTGGCCATCTGGTAGGAACCTGGGGGTCCAGGAGGACAGGTTCCTGCGGCCAAGGAGGCAAATGGTGCCCCGGGCTTGGCAACAGATCGAGGGAGGGGATCCCTCCCTTCTCCTCAGCACTGAGGAGGCCACACCTGGAGAGCTGGGTCCAGTGCTGGGCTTCCCTGTACGAGAGACACCTTTTCGCTCTCTACAGCTACTTGAAAGGAGGTTGTAGAGAGGTGGGGATTGGTCTGTTCTCCCTGGTGGTGTGGGCTAGGACGAGGGGAAATGGCCTCAGGCTGCACCAGGGGAGGTTCAGGTTGGATATCGGGAAGAATTTCTGTACTGAGGGGGCTGTCAGACGTTGGCACAGGCTGCCCAGGGAGGGGTTGAGTCACATCCCTGGAGGCGTTTGAGACGGGTGGGTGTTGCCTTGAAGGACGTGGTTTAGGGTGTTGATAGGACTGGGAAAAGGTTGGACTCAATGATTCTATGATTGTACAACACGGAGAGGCTGGAGAGAGTCCAGCAAAGGGCCCCAGAGATGCTGCTGGGGCTGGGGCTCCTCTGCTGTGAGGACGGGCTGAGAGAGCTGGGGAAGAGAAGGCTCCGGGGGATCTCATCTCTCTACGTGAATACCTGCAGGGAGGGTGCAGCGCAACGGAGCCAGGCGCTTCCCAGTGGTGCCCCGTGCCAGGAGCTGAGGCCACGGGCACAAACTGGAACAGGGGAAGGTCCCTCTGATCATCAGGAAACACTTTTTGCTGTGAGGGAGCCTGAGCGCTGGCAGAGGTTGCCCGGGGAGGTGGTGGAGTATCCTTGGGGATACTCAGAAGCCGTCCGGACACATTCCTGGGCCACCAGCTCTAGGTGACCCTGCTTGGACAGAGGTGTGAGACCAGAAGGGACCTAGAGGTCCCTTCGAACCTCAAACCACTCTGTGATCCTGCAGACAGAGCCCCGATTCCTGCCTTTTTAACCAGAAAAACCACGTCCAGAGGGATGGGCAGGGTTTGCACCGCTCTGCCATTCATCCCTCACCAGGCTTCTCCGTGGCAGCCCCGCGGCGTGGTGGTTCTGGGCGAGCGACAGCTCTCTGCCTGCGGAAGCAGCCGGTTGCCTTAAATAG
>NW_009724312.1:0-2149 GCF_000703405.1 Apaloderma vittatum | reverse complement strand
GTGAGAGCAGAGCCCAGGCTGCAGCCTCCGCGGGGCTTTCCTGCTGCAGCTGCCTTTCCCTCCTCGAAAAACAACAACAGAAAAAGAGGAAAAAAAAGAAAAAAGGCTCAGAAAAATTAACTTCAGATGGAGTTAATGGAACAGTGTTCAAAAAAAAGGCCCTCTGACGCTCCAGCTGTGAGGGTACCTAAAAGCCACCCCCCAAGTGTGGCTGAGGAGGAGGAGGAGGGTGTAAGCACCGATGCTTTGGTGGGCAGAGACAAACTGGCCAGCGGCAACTTCGGCAACTGGGCCAGAAATAATCACCCCGATCGATGTCCAGTGCACGGGGCCAGGCTGCAGGACTGCTGGGAATCCCTCCCCTTTGAGCTCCCCAGCTCTTACTTTACTCATCCATAAAATGTGGGTAATAGTAGCTAATTGGCAGGCGATGCTGAGTAATTAACCCGTGAGATGCTTCAAGTCCTCCGCCGAAAGGACCCCGCCAGAGCCCAAACGTCTCCCGGGCCGGCTGAGCTCCAGCAGGGATTCTGTGTTTGTCCAACTGCAGCATCGCTTGGGTTTTTTTCCCCAAATAAGCCCGTTTTCTGAGCGCCATCTCGTGCTGGCTCCACGAAACAGAATTGTCCCTGTTGTCCCCGCAGAGCATCAGCCCAGCCGGAGTGGTGCAAACCAGCCTCTCCCTGCTTTTCCCGTGGGGCTGCCACCTCCCCAGGAATTTGTTGCAACTGGAAACCCATTTTTTTTTTGTTCCCGGTGTGGTGATGGATGCAGGGCAGGGATCTCTTCCACAGGGAGATGTTGAATTGGAGCTGGATGAGTCCTTTTTAGCTGCCAGCACATGGTTGCCAAAAACCTGACCCATGCGAGGTTACAGCTCTGAGAGCAAAACGACCCAGCCTGAGGCTATTGCTCACCCTCTCCTGGTGCGTATGCATTAGCTCTTCGCTGCAGGGTAAACCCTTTTTTTGGAGCTTTGCCATATTTTCTTCCAGCCTGAGCTCTGCCGCATCTTTGCCCTCATGTCGCAGCGCTCATGTTTCCCCAGGTCTTGTGGAGTGGGGAGCTACTTCATGGAGTCACAGAATCAATCACAAAATCAACCACAGAATCACCAAATCAATCACAGAATCACAGAATCAATCACAGAGTCACAGAATCGTACAAGAATCACAGAATGTTAGGGGTTGGAAGGGACCTCGTGGTGACAGGGGTTGAGGATGGCTGAGAGAAAAGCCCCAAGTGGCCAATTCAGGCATCTCCTGACTCAATAAAAAATGTGATTTGCTGGGGCTAGGGGTGCAGAAAGCCAAGCCCCTGGGGCTCATCATCTCCAGTTGGAGCATTGAAAGAGGAGGGAGGGATAAAACAGGAGACGAAGCACAAAGAGGGAGTGGATGGAGGAGCGGTGGCTGACGAGCTGTCATTAGAAGAATGAGGTCTCCCCATCTTTTCAGCCCTGAGATTCATTCCTCCTTCGCTACGGAGAAGTTCTTCACCCTGAGGGTGGGGAGACCCTGGCCCAGGTTGCCCAGAGAGGGGGTGGCAGCCCCATCCCTGGGAGTTTTTCAGGCCAGGCTGGATGGGGCTCTGGGCAGCCTGATCTAGTGGGGGATGTCCCTGCCCATGGCAGGGGCTTGGAACTGGATGATCTTTAAGGTCCTTCCAACCCTGACAATTCTAGGATTCTATCAGAGCTACAACCCCCAAGTCCCAGCTGGAGCCTTTCCTCACCTTCCCTGCAAGAGGGTAGGGTAGTGACATGGCCCGAGGCTTTGAAATAACCCCCATGAGGAATTTTTCCAGTCCCTCTCAAACAAGAGGTGAGAGTTAGCCTCCCCTCGGTGGCTGATGTGTGGTGGCGATGGCGATGCTGGCGGGGTGGCTCTTTGCAGCCGTGTCTTGGGTTGCTGGCAGCTGGCGTGAAAATTGCCCAGTTTGGAGCAATTTATGCCTGAATTATTCCTGCCTGTATCTCTACTGTGGAGCTGGCTGCATGTACTTCCCACCCATTGAAGGGGTCATTTTGAAGGTGTTTCATAGAATCAGGATCATAAAATGCCCCTGGGATCATCGAGTTCTACCACTGACCCTGCTCTACAGAGCTCACCCCTAAACCATCTCCCCCAACCCCACATCTCAGCGACCT
>NW_009724311.1:0-70599 GCF_000703405.1 Apaloderma vittatum | reverse complement strand
AACCCCTGACATTCTGTGATTCTGTGATGGTCAATGCAATTGCTCACCACCTGCTGATGGATGCCCAAGCAGCAATCTGCGCCCTCCCCAGGCTGACTGCCCCCCTTTATATACTGAGCATGACGTTCTCTGGTATGGAATATCCCTTTGGCTAGTTTGGGCCAACTCTCCTGGCCATGCTCCCTCCCAGCTTCTTGTCCATCTGCTTACTGGCAGAGTATAGGAAACTGAAAAATCCTTAGCTTAGGATAAGTACCACTTATCAACAACTAAAACATCGATGTGTTATCAGCATGATTCTGGCACTAAATCCAAAACACAGAACTGGATCAGCTACTAGGAGGAAAATTAACTCTCTCCCAGCCAAAACCAAGTCACCATGCTAATACTTTATTCTTTACACAATACTTTAAAACTGCATCAGAAATAGTAATGAGTAATTACGTATGTTGTACTTGAGAGTTTTATGTTTGGGGAGTTCTGGATGAGTAACCTTGCTGTCCTTTTCATGTCGTTCTTCAGGCATGGAGTCGTCACTGAGCAGCCAGTCTCCCAGTTACTCTCCAAGGCAGACTGAGAGCTCTTTCAACTCAAGCTGTGACATGGTGAGTGCTGCCTCTTCACGTGTGGCTTTGCAGGGGTTCATCTGAATGACATCTGTATGCTTGAGTGCATCTAAGGGTGGATGTAGCTGGAATCTTATTAATTTTGTTTTGTACAAAGCAACTTCATGTGTGAGGAAGCCAAGAAATTATTAGCTGTAAAATTTCCTAAGTAGTTTAACAGACATGTCGTCTGGTTGCTTGATAACACAGGGCCTTATGGAATTACCATAACATGACTATGGGAAAGATGCTAGGCAAGATATTGCGCTGCTCCTTGATGAAAGGCAGGAGGGTTTGACACGCTATGTGATTTCAGCTACTGTTAAACATAAAAATGCCACAATGTAAGAATACAAATCCTACTTGAGAGTGAAGGTCTGCCTTGCACACCTTCTCTTCAGCAAAGGCCAGGAGTATGCCCTTGGGTAAAGAGTGAAAAGAAACCCAAACAACAAAAACCGGACAGTTCTCGCCTTTCTGTGTATTTCATTAACTTAGTTACTGGTTAGTCATTAACTTAGTCCTTAGTTATTGAACTATTTAAACATTTGCATTCATGCAATTCTATTCAAATAGTCTGAAGAGGAAGACACACCTAAAGAGAAGGAATATCTGAGTGAACAGTCCTTGAAGGTGGATGATGCCAACCTAGTCTCAGCCTCAGCATGCACAGAGCCCCCCGAGACCTCGCGCACCAGGACTGTGCCTGTCCAGCCCGGCAGTAGTATGACTAGAGAAGAAGCGAACTGTGTCCCGGAGAAAGTCACTATTTTATGTGCTGCAGAGCAGGAAAATAAAAAACTCACCGTCCCATCTGAGGGCAGCTCATTACACCAAGCCCTTAAAAGAGAGCCTGTCACTGGCAATGCCAGGTGTGACGTTTGGTCACAGACTGAGAGCTCTGTCACAGGAGTAGAGAAAGTGGATGTTGCCACCCAGTGTGACACCGGAGGGGTGTGCAGCTGCGGGAGATCCCTCCTCTCTGCCCACAGCCCCAGGGGGTTCCCTCCTCCCAGCGCTGCAGGCGCCGCTGGAGGGCACAAAACGCCAGCCCATGAGGCACTGCAGCCCGCAGGCACCAGCAGCACCGCAGAAATAGCGACCTTCTCTCCTGAAGCCGAGTACCTGAGTTTGGCTGGCAGGAGGACTCTGGAAGTGCTGAACTACATTGATACAATGAAGGAGAAAGATAAACAGTGACCAGCTGGAATGGCACACAGGGAATACAGATTTTGTCCTGTTCTCAGCGTGTTTCATTTAATTTGCGTAGTTTGATTTTTTTCCTAGCCTGGTTAGACAAAATATTTTTTTTCTGCTTATTTGCTTTAAATTGTTATTAACTGTGGATCTCTATCTGCCTACTGCTATCTCTATGGATTTCAATATTTCTCCAACTATTAACATAGGATTTTACAATAGCCTAGTAAATATAAACTTTAGGAAGTAGACTGGCTTTCCCAATGTATCTCCTATAGGATTCTGTGGTTTGAGACTGACTTTACTTCTCTTGAAGGTACTGGAAAGATTCTGTTTAGTTTCAAAACATAGTTGATGTGGCTCTTAGTTCAGAAGTATTGTCCGATTCATCCATTTTAACAGAAAAACTAGCCTTTGCCAAATGTTTGTACTAAATAAAAAAAAAACGGGAAACAACAGAAAATGCATGTCTGCACGCATAGACTAGAATGTAATTTTAAACAAACTAATTTATTAACAAAAGGAAAAAAAAGTGCTTAATTTTCCTTCCATAGCAGATCTGTTGATTCATTCTCTGGCTCTTAATACTGACAAATATTTTATAAGTTTCTGTATTTTGCATGTAGAGCAAAAATTCTGAAATGCTTTCCTCTTAATTTTAGTATTTGTGTGAAGCTACAAATCACAACAAATAAAAGTTTCCGATAATATTGTTTCTAGGTTATATTCTTTCCTTCAAGTATTTCTGTGCATGTGTGTGTGTACTTTTCTGCACTTGGAAGAAAATAACGTTGTCTTTCATATGTATAAATTGCAAGCAGTTTGCACAGCGGGAAGCGGTTTGCACAGCCAGACTTCTGAAATGTGTAACTATCATTTAGCCAACTCACCATCCACTTCCTAAAGCTTAACATAAGTGGATTTTCTTTTTTTAGGATGCCTCAATTCACTGTCAAAGTGAGCTCCCTAGTAATTTCCTTTTTTTTTTTTTATTTGCAATGTTTATCTTCTTCACAGGAGTTATAATTTATCTGAATAACAACTATGATTTTCTGAAAGCTCAGCCATTACCATGGTTTGTAAGGCGCAGTTGCTGTCTCAGCGTTACGAAGCCTGTTCAGGTTGTGCAGCAGCAGCAGCCCACGCTGGCTTGAGTTAGGACATCCGTCAGGTGTCTGTGGTCCCAGTAATCGCCCCACAGCCCCGTGGAAAAAAACTTGGGGGTACTGGTGGACGAAAAGCTGGACATGAGCCACCAATGTACGCTCGCAACCCAGAAGGCCAATCGCATTCTGGACTGCATCACTAGAAGTGCGGCCAGCAGCTCCAGAGAGGTGATTCTGCCCCTCTGCTCTGCTCTGCTGAGACCTCACCTGGAGTGCTGCGTCCAGCTCTGGGGCCCTCAACACAACAAGGACGAAGGAAATGGGTCAGTTGGAGGAGGGCCAAAAAAAAATTATCCAAGGGCTGGAGCACCTCTCCTATGAGGATAGGCTGAGAGCTGGGGTTGTTCAGCCTGGAGAAGAGAAGGCCCCAGGGAGACCTTACAGCAGCCTCCCAGTACCTGAAGGGGCTACAGGAAAGCTGCGGAGGGACTGGTCACAAGTGTGTGTGGTGACAGGATGAGGGGCAATGGTTTTAAACTAGAGCAGGGTAGATTTAGACTAGATATCAGGAAGAAGTTATTTACTATGAGGGTGGTGACACACTGCAACAAGTTGCCCAGAGAGGTGGTGGAAGCTCCATCCCTGGACACATTCAAGGTCAGGCTTGATGGGGCTCTGAGCAACCTGATCTAGTTAAAGATGTCCCTGCTCACTGCAGGGGGGTTGCACTAGATGACCTTTAATGGTCCCTTCCAACCCAGCACATTTTACGATTCTGTGACTCTGCTATTCTACGAAGCTGTTCAAAGTCACTGGGTCTGTCAGCCTCTGGGGGTACACTGTGGCAGAGGCCAGTGAATGGTATGTTACATCTAAAAGCTCTAGCACTGTATACTTTAGATTTGAGGGGTTTTTTTTTTATTAGACTGGCAGATGTAAAATTGCCACATGACCAGGGAGCTCGCTGGTGGTTGTGTTTGAGAGGTGCTGAAGCAACCCAACCTGAGGTAAACTGCCAGTAACTTGCAGTGGAAGTTATGTTCTTGATTTCTACGAGTAGCATCATTGCAAGGACTTTTAAATTTTGTTTTATTTTATAGTGGAGTTAACTACTCAAGTTCAGGGAGATGTTCCTGCTCTGCAGAGCTAACCTCTGAGCAGGACATATTCCCAGCTTGTTCCTGTGAACCTGTGGGACAAAGAGTGCAACTCAGAACTGGGACAAGAGAGCTAGATGCACCGTATGGATGTGTATGTAGGGGGTTTCAAAGGAAGCAATACCTGTTTATTATGTTACTTCTCATAATCTAGAGCCTTTCAATGGCTTTCAAATAACTTATTTTCACTTCAGCTACTAATAGAAGCTTTCAAAATCTGGCCAGTTCTAGCCTAGATTGCACTATTTCCCAGTAAGGACTGAAATGACATAGCTCAGTGGCAGACACACATTTTCTGACTGACTGTACGTAAGAGCTGCAGACGTGTTTCTAATGCGGTAATTCACCACTTGGGATATGTCAATCATTGTAGATAATCATGTTCCAAAGCCTCTGGATGAGAGCATATAAAATCCAATTACCTTATGATTTTTGCCTATAACTGCAAAGCAATCAGAAGAAATAAAACTATCTTTGTAGTGGTACGTGTGCTGGCAATTACAATTAATAAGACAAGCATGCACTTTTTAGACACTAGGGAACTATTTTAAAGTATTTGCATTACTATTATTGCATTAGAAGAGAACCACACTTTCTGCTTATCTCTATGTGAGTCTCCCTCTCTGCTCAGGTGCTTGCTTCCATCTGATTTTTTGGTGACTTTTGGGAAGAGCTGAGTTTGGTTTTGCAGGAATCTCTTCTCTCTCTCAGTGGTAGCCTCAAATTGCGCTTTCCTCATCTCATACTCCAGCAGCCTCTGCTATTAATTAATCTGCCGGTTTTTGTAACCTACAGTAATGACCATCATCCCACACAATCAGGCACCAGGAGCAGTATCTGGTTTTAACTGTGTTTGGTAAGCATCAGTTATAAGTTGGGTTTTGTCGGGGAGAAAGACAGAAGAGTACTTGTAATTAACCAAAACCTGGGACCATTTAGTTTAACAGTGGCACTTGAATGCTT
Organism: Apaloderma vittatum; assembly: GCF_000703405.1. Taxonomy (NCBI): domain Eukaryota; kingdom Metazoa; phylum Chordata; class Aves; order Trogoniformes; family Trogonidae; genus Apaloderma; species Apaloderma vittatum. The sequence continues at coordinate 65,571 of NW_009724311.1, read as the reverse complement.
CTAATCAAAAGAAAGTCTCTCTCACTGAAAATGTTACTTAGGCTTCAGTCCCAAGCAATTTTAATATGCAGCTGGTAACTTTTTTTCCTATAAAATCTGCTCTAATTACAGTAACCTGCAAAGTAAGGTTTTCTGGGCAAGCACGACAGATGCTTTGTTCCATTACGAGGGCAGTTGCTGGACATTGTTATGCCAAGAGCCTCCACAAACTTTGTAGAAATTCTTATTTCATTTTCAAGCAGGATTATCATTGTGGGAAATGAGAAGCTTAAGCCTTCATGAAAGTGATTATTTCTCAGGTGGAAACTGTTTGTGAATTGGCTTTTTAAAGGTTTTAGCAGGCAGCAGATTCAGGAAGGATGAGGTTTCCTGGAAAAAATATTCAGAACTCTGCATCCAACATGAATGACTTTTCTGCAACACTTCTGCAGCCTCTTCTCACTGAGAGCCTCTGATGAGTTAGAAGTGACAGCCCCAGTTACCCGTATCAGAGCTTACTTCTCCAGGGCTGGCAATACAGAACTCCAACAGGGTCTTATAACTCTGTGAGCTGAATTCTAAACACTCGCTCTCTCACTTAGCCACGCTGCTGGAAATTCACACTCTGCACCCTGACCGGTCTCTTGGGGTGTTGCAACTCCCTGAAAGCCAAGGGAGAGCAGCTTGCAGGGAGCTCCTGTGGGTGCTGATAAAGCGGTGCCATGTGAGGTGATGGGGGATCTTGGCCTGAAAGAGGGGAGCAAAGATAAGGCAGGAGGCTGCAAGATACTAGTGCAACCATTGCATGATTTCATAGACTTCAGAGAAAACATTTCCACATGAACTGTTCGAGCACACCTGCAGAGAGAGAGCTGTGACCTACCGCTGCTGTGTCCCACTCAGCACCCAGGGGGCTGACCTGGCCAAAGGACCCAGAGCCGTGGCCAGTCATAGGACAAGCCAGTACCTCAGATTGCAGAAGATTTACTCTGTCCCCAGGATGGAGTAATTCTCAGGGAACGGGAGACCTGGAGGGAGATTTGGTCTCCAGAGAGGCTGCGCTCCTTCCAAATGGATGAATTTTCAGACAATCCTAGACCAGCTGAAGCTGACAGGGATCTCCAAGCTCACCCAGTCCAATCCCCAAACAGAGCAGGGCCTGCTGGAGCAAGATGCTCTGGGCCACGGCCAGCTGCTACCACCAGACCCCCAGGCTGGGGTTGCAGGGGATGAACCAAGCCAGGTAGGTGCCCGTGGGGAAGCTGTGCTCACTCACAGCAGCTGCCGCCCATGAAGGCAGTTGGTGCCTGCAGGAGTTTCCTCCCTGTGCTGAGAGCGAGGCTGGAGCCTGGGGCTGGAGAAAAGGGAGCTGGGAGCATGTGAGCAATGAGCCTGCGTGCTTCTGCCCTGCTCTGCCCCCACCTCCTGGGAGCACCTCACCTCCTGCCTCCACTCATCCACGTTTCCCAGCAGCAAAGAAGAGCAGCAGTGTTCAGTGTTCCACCCTGGAACCAGCTTGTCTCCAAGTGCCACAGCAGCAGTGGCAGCCCTGCAGCAGCGCCTCGGGGCTGGGCTAACAACAGGCACTGATCACTCTCCCACCAGGGACCTGCGGGGAGTGCCAATGCCCTCAGTGTCTCCCTGTGAATCTCACCCACTACAAGGAAACCTGACATATAGAAAGAATGTAAAAGCTATCTCAGCTGATATCAGGCTGGGGGTGGCAGTCATCTGCCACCCAGCTTACAAAAGCTTTGCTTGTTCTTGTGACATCCTGAAAAAAAACCTCAACCTGTTAGAGAGACTTGGACTGCTTATCAAATGAGCAAAAGGAAAACCAATTTCTGCACAGATGTGGCACTGCAAGCAGCAAATACAGGCTGTAAAGGATTCCCACGCAGCTGATCTTCCAGAAGGTGACAGTGCCCAGTACCTGTCCTCCTGGCCTCAGAGGGGAAAACGAACAAGCCTCGCTGGCACCCAGGGTGAGATATCCCAGCTCTCTTCTCATTCAGTGCCCAGCTGGCAAGGAGAGACTGCCTCTGGGAAGTGATGCTGTGTCCTGACTTGCTCAGAAGCAGAAATCCATACTGAGGTGCTCAAGCAGAAGCTGATGCATCCTCAGCCCACTGTTCATCTTCCATCTTTGCTTCCCACTGAGGACAACTGGACAGTGTTCCCTGTCATCGTGTGGTGGTGTGGCAAAAGGCGCCATGTCCCAACACTGTCACTTCACTGTCCTCCATACCACATGCCCTGCTTTCTTCCTCTGGCCCCTCTTAGGGACTTTTCCTTACTTGTTCTGCCTGTATTTCCAATTTCAGTTCCATGTATCACCTTCATTATAAAGTTTAGCTAACCCAGCTCCCTCTGGCCTCAAACTGCTCGTGCATCTCCAATCATCTCCCTGAAGGGCCCCAAAACACTCACGACTCCTTCAGACATGGATTTTCCCCACCTCTCCACCCTCCTTTCATCACCTTTGATGAAATTTAATCAAGTGCATAAACTCTTGCCGGCAGGGATGGACAAAAAGTTCACAGTTTTACTGAAAGTTTTTGAGGGGGGCAGGGAGGGGGATCTTAATTTTTCTTTCTCTCATGTGAGCCCTGCCAAGGGATGTGCTCCCCAGCACCAGAACACTGAAGCTTTTGCATCCTCAAGCTGCTCTGTTTACTCAACATGACCTCCTGCAGAATAATCCAGAAGTTTTTCCTTTCCGTCGTCCCTTTTCTACTTGCAATAAAATGCACTTAAGCTCATCCATGTGTGATGATGGTCTTCACATCTTCTGAAGCCATGGGCAGGTCATTTTGGATGCACGCGCTCTCCCCTTTCTTCCTTCATACAATATACATCTTGCTGCTCTGTATAAGACACATTGCTTTTATTTTCAGCATTATGTATTCTATTAGAACTTTTACGGGTTATCACAGTACCCAAAATCAGTGTGTTAGCTAAGGCAGAGACCTCACTTGTCTGAAAAACAGATGGAACTTTGTACATCCCTGAAACCCAGACCCAAAGTTCTTCTATAAAACCATCTAACTAAACAAAACTCCCACCTCCCTCCTGAGGTCTCAGAGGGCATTTGTTCCATTTTTTTCCTATCAAAATCAATATTTCTGGCAGTTCCGCAGTTAAGTCCCAAGAGGCAAAAGCTTTCCAAATTTCAGCTCTGTGCAGAGCTTTTCAATTTATTACACACATGCACAGGTACCAGGTAGGTCAGAAAGGTTAACTGCGTGAAAATGTGTCCCGGAGACCAGCTGATGAACAGCCCCCGATGTGGCTGATGGAACTGCTTATGGGAAATACATGTGACTGTTTGCTCATGGGTTTCAGCTGGTAGCTTGTCGTGCTGAACGTGTTAATCTCTCCACCAGGAGAAGGGTTGTGATGCCATTCATCTTGGGTCAAGCGAATGTGCTGGAAGTGAGACTCCAGCAGCTGAAGAGCCCAAGCGCATTCATGCAGGGAGCTCTGTGTGGGCAGGGGTGGCTGGTGGAGGGATTCCAGCTCAGGAGATCATCACCACAGGTCTCTTCAACCAGCCCAGTGCAAGACAGCAGGGGACCGCTGAGATCAGAAAAAAAAAAAGATTTTTTTTTTTTAAGCTTACCTTTATCTTCCCCACCTACTTCCTAGAAACAATAGCAGCCTTAAAGACAAGCAGTTCGGGCCACGCAGAGAGCAAAGGCCATGCAGCACTGAATGGATGGCTTTGGTTCAGATGCAGCATTACCCAGCCTTGATGCCTGGGGGATCTGATCCAGAAAATGCTCACAAAGATTTGGGAGCGAGTACTGCTACTGCCTGCAGTTCAGTTGTGCAGAAATCAATCCATCAGTAGTTGTTTTGCGATAGTAACTGGAGCAGAGGGAAATGGAAAAAGGCAAAAAAATTGAGTGTTTGACAGCAGAGCCACCAGCTTTTCATTATTCCACAAAGCTGCCATGGGGTTTTGGTGACAAGTGATCTGTATCGCAGCCACTCATCACCTCTATAAGCGCTATCGGCCAGAAACCTAAAAACATAACCTGTCAGTGCACAGTGATTAGCTTCCTCTCTCCTCCCGGAGATAAGCACTGCCACAGGTAGAGGTTTGCTGAGCAGTCCACGGCTCCCAGCGCCTCCCCATCAGCTGTGCTGCCACCGGCTGTGATCTCTCTGCATCCCAGGCTGAAAAGCTACAGCTCTGTCAGAGGCAACTCTGGATCTGGCAAGGGTTCAATCATGGTACCTGCTGTAGGTGAGGTAACAGGACCAATGTCCACTGGGTCCAGCAGGTTCGATTCCTCTGCCACGCTGGGGAGCACATCTAGGGCAGCCCCCAGCATGGCATGGCCACAGTCCTGCTGCCCTTTGTTAACTATCAAACTGGTCTAAGCAATTTTCTTAGTAAAACACACAGAAAATAGCACCTTCTGCCCTTTCCCCTGTCGATAATCAAGTCTGAAGGTCTAAATTGCTGTTACAAAACTGGTCTGTATTTTGGCAGAGAACATTGAAAACCCATGGGGGGACATCAGGACAGTTGGCAGCTCTGCATAGCAGCATTCAGCTCTGCAAACAAATCCCCCACAAAGGAGGGGACATTTGTCCAGGGTGCCATTCTCACAGAAACACACTCTGGTTTGAAATATATCATGTCAAGACTATATTCAAAGTTATTCTTATCTTTCACTTATTTCAAGCAAGCCCATGGACTATTTTAGCTCATTTTGCTGAGCAATGCAATTTTGCAACTCTAAAAGGTGACCCGAATACCCGAGCAAATGAAACCTTGAGAAAGACTCTGTAATGAAGTATCTCACCTTTTATTTTGTTCATTTACACTTGTGGCACTGACAATTCTTTGAAGATATTTATTTTTAATGTAAAGACCAAACTTCATTAAAGCAAACAGAACAGAAGTCAATTAAATAATTTTACATCACTTAAGTTTCAGAAAATGTACAACACTTTCATATATTATAGGCTTGACTGGTTGCAAAAGGAAATGGCACGTTTGACATGGTTTAGAAACAACTTGGACAACCCAACTATTAGTTTTGCCAAAGCCAGTTTTGTACTGAATGCCGTAACACACGTCCAGTGATTACGGTATGCCTGATGGGGCCATGTTGGTGTTATTATTCAACATGGAATTATTACTACCAATTTGGTCTCCAATGATGTCTCACACATTCTATGCAGAATTTGACACAGAAAGATCCAGTGAAGGGGTTTGTAGGGGTGTGAGATTCCTAATGGAAAGCAGAGATGTGCCTCAGGCCACTTCCCAGTGATGCCCTGGACCAGCAGGACACTGAGCACATGGAGAATATCCAAGCATACGAATAATCCTATCTATTTCATGGGGACTACTTGAACGCTTAAAATCGAACTGGTGGCAGGCATGCACTAGGCAGGGCCTGCGGTGTAACGCAACAGCCCAGCACCACGAAACCATCGTTTCACACCTGCTGAGGATCCACAAAGTTTCTCCTGCAGAAGTCATGATGATCGTCGTACATTCAGTCCTCTCCAAAGTCTGTGTAATGTTTAAGGCAGCAAGAGAAGTTTGCCTTTATTTTAACACTTCTAGAAACTGACATTTCCTTTAGAAATAGGTGGACTATATTCATAATTAATCGGTACACCCCTTATTTATATAAACGTGACGAAAGGCCAAACTAAATTTTGACAAACTGCGCCTCAACAGAATTGAGGAGTGCAACCGAACCAGAGTTGAAGCTTTATAATTACACATGCCAGATCACTCCCCTGTAACATACTGTCTAGGGACAATGTGAAAAAGTGGGGATTTAGATGAAATCTGTACTCTTGAGGCCTGATGCTGGTCAAGCTTCCCCTGGTGTGAGTGAGCTCTACTGAAGTCAACGAGTGAGCACCTCTGATGGGAGGTGTGAATAAGGTTAAAAACATGCTGCTGGTTCACACTTACAGGTCATTGTGGCTAAAGTATATTCTCATATACAGAACTCTGGAACACTGTTAACACCCATTTACAAAACACTACAGTGATGGTTATTGGCACATAAAAAACTTCTTCTCTATATGAAAACATACACAAAATAGATAAGACCTGCCATTTTTTTTTCAGACTTTTAAAATCTATATATAGTTGCCTTTAAGGAGTTTTAACCCCCAGTATCACAAACAACAATATTTCTTTAACAATGTTCACCTAGATTTTACTGTGCTGACATTTGTAACACTGCCACAACCTAGACCACTTTGTGAATTATGCTTAACTGTACCGTACACAAGGCGATGAAGATCGATAGAAAACCACTAAGATTTCTGCACAAAAATGTGACTTGTTAAAATCCAGAGAACGACTGAGTCACTTTATAGGCAGCAGCTACATGTAAGCTGTAAATGTTACCCGCAGTAAAAACACATTTTGCCATAAAGCACATATTGTGGCATTATCTGCTTCTGGCCTGGTACACAAAGCGCGGTTTTCTTCTCAATGCAGAGGAATGGGTTTGGTTAGCTTGACTCTCAGAAAAAAAGTGCACAAATATCTTACTCTTTAAAGTGCTTTGCAGAACTGTCTATTCTGCCTTGAGTTCTACCCCGAGATCTCTCTGTGCTGTGAAGACTCTGCCTGTTTCTCATGTTGTGATGTTCAGCTTACGAAGCTTCTTATGCAAGTACAAGTAAAATTTCAAGAAGACCATGTTAGAAGAGAGCCGATGCTGAGAAGTGGAAAGCTGGGTATAAAGCTGCAAAGTGCAGGGTCTATCTTTTATTAGCTCACTATGTGCCTGTGTGACTGCACCCAACACCCTCGTGGCTGAAGGAAACACCCTTGCTCAGGGCCTGTAGCAGCCCCTCAAAGTCCAAACTTCTCCCCAGTGCTCAATCTGATTGAGTAACAAGGGCAAAAGAGATTTCACCAAGGAAGAAGGTACTTTGCAAACTCTGTTGCCATGTTCTCACCTCCGCGTAGGCGTTGGAGAGAGGCCCCTTGGCCTGACAGCCCCGCGGCTCCCCTCCACGGGAGCAAGCACAGTCTGTTGGTCCCACCATCCTCCCACGTGGGAGATAAGTCAGAGAATGCTCCTTTCGGCCACGACACCTGCCTCTACTGAAACAGGACCACGTGGGGCTTTTGATGCATCACTTCTCCCCATTCAACCCTAACTCCTGCACCAGTGAAAAGCCGCATTTGCCAACTCACGAGTCGGACCCATGATCCTTAGGGTGTATCCTCCCTTCTCCCAAAATTTCCAGCAGGGCTGTGACTGCAACTCACAAGGCAGCAACGTCTATGAGAGCGATCCATTTAGGGTGTGTGTGGAGTGATACAACTTCAGCCCTCCAAAGGGGTCCTGGGGCCTTGCCTTGTTTCTATGTCTATTTTCAAACCATGTTTGCTTCTCTTGTTAAAAGATAATTTGATCAACAAAGTGACAAGGGGAAGAAACAAGTGGAAAATTTACCCCCCAATTCTTTTCAGCTTCAACATGGTGAACAAACTACTATACATGAACTAATGTAAAACAAATTTGAAAAGATTAAAAATGCATCAGGATGTATTTCCTTTACTCTTGATCACAACATGTAGAGTCAGTAGAGTCAGTAGACTGATCAGAATTAAAATATCTCAAATTGTTTTGTATAATCAATATCCTCTACTCTACCAGCAATATTACTCTAACATTCCTGATGCACAGAATACCTGAATTAAATGTGCAATCTGTGTGAAGAAATTATTTCACATCTTCTGCAGAAAGCTTTCAATAAAATGATATTGTGCTTAGACCTACTATTTATGCTACTTTATAAATTAAAATCCTGTTATAAGAAATTATTCAGCTACATCGTATTTTTATTCTTTTATCTGGAATGTTACTAAGTCTACCTTTAGCAAAAAACTCTTTAAAACTTAAAATATGCACAAATATAAAAAATCTTTGCAAAATAGAAACATTTATTTAATTTTCTCCATACACTAGAAATGTTCACAGAGTCTAAAAAATAAAACCTAATTGAATAAGTTTAATTTCAAGTATTTGATCTCATTTTTATTACACATGATGCTTGGTTCAGTGTTTCTAAGGTATGGAATGTCATCTTGGTCTAAAGCAACCCTGAAAGGAAGACTTAACTCTCTGTGGGTGGGAAAGAGGGAGTGACGATAGAGAAGCTGATATATTTTGCACCCTTGTGTCAGGAGCAATGATTAATAAAATGCACGTGTTTCAATCATTTTGCCTTGAGAAAAGGGGCAGGGGATGCAAACCTTCAGACAACTGCTTTCAGCAAGATCGAACTTGTTGTGCGAGAAAAGGCGCCCGGTGCTGCGCGGAGCCGAGCGCCTCTTTGGAGAACCTCTGTGAAATAAGGCTGGCAGGGAGAGATGGTCTGCTGCTGCTGCTACAAAGCCCCAGCACTGCCTGTAAAACAGAAGAGGCTGATCTTGTGACAGGGATCCTTTCCTCGGACTTTGCTTTAGTTATGCCCAATAAATGCAGCAGTTTCCTCTCCCTGTGGACACAAGTGCAACAAGGCACAAGGGACACCCTCCCCGGCTTACACCTCGCTCCAGCAAAACACATCAGGCAAGGGGATGTCCATGAGAGGAACAGTGAGGGTGGGCTTAAGCTTTTGGGGATAAACACCCAGTAAATGCCAGTAAATACCCACTTAAACTTATCACCCACATAAGTACAGGTTCGGCGTTACACCCTTACTCACACGCTGTGCTGGGTAAGGAAACTCTTCCAAATAAGGATCTTTAAACACACATTTTTTCAGCTTCAGGAAGAAACCAGTTTCTCCTTAAACTATTTTGTTCTCATCTGTGCCAGATACCCCTTTTTCCTCATTTCAGGTGCTGCACCTTTGGTGAAGGCTTCAAAGAGGTGACAGCCTAACACGAGACATCCCATGGCGGGTGCACTGGTAGAGAGGTCTGGAGACCTGAGCGTTTTCAAGAGCTGGTGCTTTCAAGCATAAAAATATTGTGCACTTAAAAAGGAGGCAAACTGGAAAGTGTGAGAATCCAGCCACCTCACCTCACGAAGGAGATGTTCAAGGTCGAGCCATTCTTTTCTTTTAGTCCCAGTCAAGTCACAGAAGGATGCTTTAAAATATTTCCTTTCCAAAAATATTTCTTTGATAAATGAAGTAAAAAGGAAAATAATGCAAAGTACACCCAATTGCTGAAGGTCAATAATTGGAGAGTAGGAACTCCCTCCACAGAAGATCAGATAACACAATCTCAGATCTCTTTACATCAAAAAAAATCCACATTATCCAATAAAAATAATTTAGTAACAAATATCCGGTCCCAGTTTTGATAGTAATTCTACATTCAAAATATTTTTCAACCAAAGAAAAGCCCACAAAGAAATCTATAAAAGCTAATGAACTCAACAGCTTCCATCTTTACACAATGAAAAATGAATGTATTTTCGCCACATAAATGGGGGGCAGTCCACAGGCAGAGGAGGTTTTCCACATTCTTTCATGAAGCAAATGTTTCAAAGATAAGAATTTGTTTGTTGACAACTTCAAACTTGTATCTCTGAAGACTTAAAGCAGTGAGGACAGCGCAAGGGAAAAAAATCCCATAATATTATAATAGCTGCATAAAATTAAATTTGCCAAGGCAAGCAATCATGGCAGGTGAATAAAATACCATTCATATTTCCATTACCATGCTAAAGGCAGCCAAGCTGATGATTGTGTCTGACATTTTCTTGACAATTTTGCAATGCTTCAGTAAGGCAATTAACACGAGATGTAGGCTTCTGCCCATTGCTAATATTTCTCTTTAGATACAGCATGACACTGGTTGACCAAGGGCATTTGAAGGAAAAACGTGCTGGGATTCATTTACTCTGCACATACGAAGATAATCTGAAGGCAATAGGATTCTTTGCGAGCAGAAGGCGCAGGAGGGATAACCAACGTGCATTTAGCAGCACAAAACCTCTCCCCTCCTTTTCTTTCTTTTAGCTAATGATATTTTGTGTTCAAAACTAGGCACAAACTCAACCGCTGAAATGCACAAAAGGAAAACAAAAAACATTTTTTTCCAACTAATTGAAGCCTCTACATTGTACCTAACAACATATACCAGCTCATTTGGCCACATACTTAGTTGTTTTCCTGCTGTCAGGTAGTTAATTCTGGCAGTTTCTCTCACAAACACCAGCCCCTGACTTGAGAGCAGCCGTGGCCAGACAGGCCGGTGGACCACAGATGGATACCTTCCCTAATGAACCTCCACTCAAGTGTCTATGGCTCTCTAAACGTTATCTCAAATAAATAAAAATGGAAATTCTCTCAGGGTAAATTTGAGGAATGTTTCCTCCAAAAGATAAAGCAGATATTTGTATTCTCCTAATCAGTTAAACCTTTCAAATGGTTACTGTTACAGCAGCTTATGTGTTCATCATTCACCGCATTGACGGCAGCGCTATTTTCTAGGCTGCTATGGGATGGGGATTCGACAGATGTCGGCTTCTTTCTGACTAGCTACTCTATTATTTAATTATTTTTCAGTACTGAAGATGTAAGGACAACCACTGATCACCCAGGACAGCCTTCTGTACTCGTCTGGTACAGTGCACCCTACTAAATATCTCAGTATGGTGCAGTGTCACACACACTTGTTGCATTCACATAATTGTGGAATTCAATCTCTTTTGGAAGCCATTGCTTTTAGTTATCAAGAAAACACCAGCATATTGAATTTCCTCCCCAGTGGAGCATTTTTGAACATGAAGGCATTTTGAACTAGACAGTAGAAAGGAGAACCAGACCAGAAGCAGGGCAGTGAGGTCATCAGAGAGCTGCTTTTCCCCCAGAAGGCTTTTAAATGATTAAATACATCAGCAGCTGAAAATTATTCCACATCAGAAGCATCATTGTCAGAAAGATGGTAATTGCTTCCCTTCACCCGAATATACTCGATATACCTCCCTTCATCAGAATCTGACATACCACATGTACATAGCCTGTTTTCAAACAAAGATTCAATTTCCTCTAGCTTTTTCCCTTTAGTCTCAGGAAGGCAGCCGTAGATGAAAACCAGTCCCAAGACAGCAAACCCTGCGTAGAGGAAGAAGGCTCCTGCAATGTAAAACAATATGCACAGTCGGTTACAGAAGTTCCCATCCCTTCTCCGCTCCAGAGCAGAGCAAGCAGCAGGAGCAGAAGGCTGCAGATATGAAAGGAGAGAGTAAAAAGCAAAAGTTGGAGCAGCGTCGTTAAAACAACGAGCTGCAGGGCCGTGGGCGTAGGAGAAGGCTGCTTTATTGCATCGCTTCACAAAGGAGTAAATTAACAATGGCAACTTCATTTCACATGGAAGATAATATACATCTTTTTTTGGACAGGTCATTCTGCTGTTAAAACAAATAGCAATTAAACGGTTGCTTAGCCAATTAAAAATCAGATATGAAAGGCAAGAACTGCCTTAGTTTATCCTAATAGCAAAGGATGCACTATGACAACCCTCTAAAATGAGAAACTTTACAAAAAAGAAATAGTCAGGATTAAAATAATGCTTGTGACTACTACCTCTAATTATTATTTAAAAGTCCTCTGTGGAGACAATTAGCAGTGAGACAGAACTTATCCCCCCTGCCACCCACCTTACCTAGGGAGGCAGAGAAGGTATCAAAGTATCAACAAACTTTCAGTCTGCAGAAAAAAAGGCTCCAAGGAGACCTTATTGTGGCCTTCCAGTATCTCAAGGGGGCTACAAGAAAGCTGGTGAGGGGCTTGTTAGGATGTCGAGTAGTGATAGGACTAGAGGGAATGGATTAAAGCTAGAGACGGATCGGTTCAGATTGGACATTAGGAAGAAGTTCTTCCCCATGAGGGTGGTGAGACCCTGGCACAGGTTGCTCAGAGAGGGGGTGGACGCCCCATCCCTGGAGGTTTTTAAGGCCAGGCTGGATGGGGCTCTGGGCATCCTGATCTAGTGGGGGATGTCCCTGCCCATGGCGGGGGACTGGAACTAGATGATCTTTAAGGTCCCTTCCAACCCTGACAATTCTACGATTTACATGCTATGTATTCCTAGACTGATGACTCAAAGGAATGACGAGCAGAGCTGAAAGGCTCTGTACTAGTGATGATGTGAAGGTCACATCAACTCTCTAGCAGCTTAATGTAATTTAAATGATTTGTACTGGAGTGGCTGAACAGTAATCTGACAAACTCTCCACAGGCTCCAGCTGACAGGACTTAATCAACAGCTGGGAGTGGGGCAGTAGCATCTTAAATCGCTGTTTCCACAAGGACCATCTGAGATTGGCCTTGGATGCCATCATGAACCGGAAAATTGCAGATGCTTTGGGAATCAGCATATTCCATTAAGTTAAAAGTGGGTTTTTTTCCAGCATCCCTGTTTTAATCACCTGTCTAGGTTCTCAGTTAAGGACACACAAAAATATTTCTTACTAAAATTGGACCAAAGTCTACGAGCCAGGCAGGTTGTATCAGATCTCTGGTCTTATTAAACCACAACGGCTTGAGAACACTGAACTCACAGCTGACATTTCACAGCAAACCAACTGAACGACCCACAATTGGCAGAAAAATCTACCCACCGATTGCAGTACTGCATACACGGACGCATACAGTTTCTTACCATAGTAGGTCAGATATTCAGCCGTATGCAAAAACGTCAGGGACACGAGAACGTTGAAGACCCAGTTGACTCCAGAGGAACATGCGTTTCCTGTACTTCTAGCCCAAAGTGGGTAAATTTCAGAATTGACAGTCCAGGGCATAGGACCCATCCCTAAGAATCAGGAAAAAAGAACAGTCTCAGCTTAATGGCTGGACTCAAAACTAAATTTAACATGTAGCCTCAGCATTTGACATTTTACCTTTACAATTTTTAACTTAAAAGCAAAATCACACATTGCTTACCAGGTGCAAAGAAAACCAAGTACAAAATAAGGCCCAGAAGTGCTGTCCAAGAGTATGGAGTGGGGCAGAAATTGTATGCCCAGAACAAACCTTCCTTTTTGAAAACTGTTTCATTTGAACATCTGAAAAATAACAAAAAACTTTGTATTAAAGAATTTTCAGGGAAATGTGTGACACGTAAATATAAACATGGCATCTGCTGTCTTACGAAAAGCTGACAAATGTACAATTACGATGAAAAAAAACTTCATTCCTGGTAACTTATCAAGATCTTTGAGCCAAGTCCTATATTTAGAAATGTGATTTTTCCCAAGCTTAGAAAGATTAACCAGCAGAATGTTCCTGAATATAAATACCTGCCTTGTAGCTACTGAGCTCCTTCAAATGGCTAGTCTCGACTACGCAAGTGGTCTTATCAAAGCCAGTTCACATGAATATCATCACACAGTGCAAAAAATGCTGCAGCAGCAGGACTTCAACCTAAAGATGCTGCACGCAAGGATTTAAGGTCAAATGGAAGTTAGTCCTTACGTCTTTGACATGCTGCACACTTTGGGTGTAATCAGCAATGCCTACGAAGTCTGCCAAGGTCAAGTGCAGTTATAAGGAAAAGAAGTCTATACTCTCTTTTCTACATAGAAAAATAATTTAGAAGAAGGTAGCATTCCTAATTAGACAATGCAAATAAGAATCAGACCAGAGGCAAACCGTGCCTGAGCTACTGAAAGAAAAAGTGTCTCTGTTCCAAGGACTATTTCAAGTAATAGGTATGGAAACAAGGTATTTCCATCTCACTGTCAACAATACAATATACTTTAAAGGAATGCTGGCAACTTTTTGTTAGACTCTTTTTTTTTTTTAAAAATCAGCATTTGTTTAAATGGACAGGAAGTCATAACTGTAACTAGAGAAACTTTTCAGCTCCAATCACATAATTTGCTCCAGTCAAAAAACCACATATGTTTGAAAGAGAAGACTTCAGCAGACACCACCCTTTCATATGCAAACAATATTATATTCTTGAAGAGAAAAAAATCACAGAGAGCTGAACATCTGGATTATAATTTCCAGATGAGCTGAGCACTTCATGAAGGATACGACCTTCCTGACAGTAGGAAAACCAGAATGAAGATGCCTGAAATGGGTGACAGCTGCGCAAGGACTGGCAAGATGGTGGAGCAACAGACTCCTCAAAATGTTTCAGAGGACTTACCACCATTGCAGTTGACTTCCAAAACAAATTCAAACAAAACCTTCTCTAATTTTGCTACTAAGAAATGACCAGCCAGTCCCAGGTAGAACAGGAATGTGCTAGGCTCCAGTGGCCAACCCATCACCACCCTGGGGCAGAAATCTTCCTTATGCTGACACGGATGTACGAGCAGAACAACATATAAAGCAGGATACCACCATGAAGTCCCAAGCCTAATTTCAGGATGGCTGGAAATCCAATGTTCAAATACTTAGAGACATTACCTCGAGAAACCCTTGAAAAGCCCAGCCAAACCCTAATGCTGCCAAGACTTCAGCAGCATTTGTGCATTTGTGCAAGATTTGTGTATTTGAGCAGCACCGGACTGAGTGGAGCCAGCGCTCCTCGGTGAAATGCCAAGCCCTTGACGTGCTGCTGTCAAAGCGGTCGGTGCCGGTGCGCACCCTTCCACTCTGCCGCCCTTTCTGCTCTCCCTTGCCAAGGTTCCCCAGAAATCTCATCTCATCCAGCATATACAAATTCATTTCAGTCCTGAGGTGAAAAACACAGAGAACAGGCCAACTGAATGTGTCTCTCAAAGGTGCATCCCTTGTACAACAGGCTCGTGGCCTCCTCTGCTGCCTCACCACCGGACCACCCATCCACCTAAGATACCAGTGGCTTAAATGATGGAGATTTTTCACCTTTCCTCAGCCAAAAGTATTGCTGCAAATTCTCCATCTTGCTTCTGAATGTGCTGGTTTGGCCCTGACTGGAGGCCAGGAGCTCATCAAAGCCGCTCTATCACTCCCCTCTGCTTTAGATGGACAAGGGAGAGGGAAGATATAATGAGAGGCCCGTGGGTTAAGATAAAAACAGTTTAACATAGCAAAAGTAAAGACTGCACATGGAAGCAAAGATTATTCTCTACTTTCCATCAGCGGATGATGTCTGGCCGCTTTCCCAGGAAGCAGGGCTCCAGTACGCATAGCGGTAGCTCCAGGGGACAAACACAAACAGCAAATGTTCCCCCACCTCCCTCTTCCTTCTCGCTTTTATATCTGAGCTGAAGGCATATGGAATGGAATACCCCTTTGGTCAATCTGAATCAGCTGGCCCGGCTGTATTCCCTCCCAAGATGTTGCCCACACCCAGCCTACTGTTGGGGGAACGTTGGAAAACCACAGCCTTGGTGCTGTGTGAGCACTGCTCAGCAGTAGCCAAAACACTGGGCTGCTATCAACACCCTTTTAGCTATCGCTCCAAAAACACAGCACCGATAGAGCTGCTGTGGGAAGATTAACTCCACCTCAGCCTGACCCAATACACTAAGCATCAGCCCAGGTTACTTCTTCTGTCACTTTGCTCTTTCATGGCTCATTTCAGCTTTTCTTTTTATGTCACAAGCACAAGACACATATTAATTCCCTGTTAGTGTCCACCCTGATGGTTCCTGACCACGGGACGTACTCATCACCGTGCGTGGGGTTCATCAGGCTTGAGCTGTGTCCCAGGTGCAGGATGTACAGAAGGCTGAACTATGCTGGAGAACCATCCATATGTTTAAACTGGAAGTTCCTTACATGTTAAGAAATTGGTGTTTGAAACATTAATTACTGATGAATTAGTTAATTACTACACTCAGCCCTGTGCCCGCTCTGCACCTGCACCACTGCGAGATGACAGGATTACTCAGTTTTGCACCGTTCTAACATCACTTTCGCTTCTTTTGCTGTTACTCTAATTTCACTTGCAGGTGTTTGGTAATGAATACGAGCTGATTAGCATTTTAAAACATCCTGATGCTGAGACTGGTTTCTCCATTCTGCCCAGCCAGATCAGCAGCTCCTCAGAGAGGAGCCTCACACTTTCTCTCGAACACTACCGTAAACAAAGATGTATTTGTTTATTGTCTTACATCCATCTCCATCAGCGCAAACCAACCTGCTGATTCAGACAGACACCACCGCCGGGAGGTCTGGATGTTTCCTTCCCCTAACATCTTTCCCCAGATGTGTCCTACTTTTGACAGAGTGGAACACAAATGATACAAGAGAAAACCAGATGTCTCCAAAGCCTCCTGTAGCTGAAGCCATTCATCTATTCTCTGCTTTTGGCCCATAACTGAGAGGAAATTCTGCTGCAAGAAAGCAGATTCAGTGCATTGAAACAGGAAAAATGGCTCAAGAGACTATATCTAACAGAATGTAATAAACTGTGCTTTCTTTATTGTGCTTTCTTTACACTTCAGTAGTAAACCAGTACGGTACACAGAGAAAAAGCAGATACCTGCACTCGCTGGTGTCTTGCAGTGCTGGGTACATTCAAAAATCACACTCCTTCAAGGATTTGTTCAGCTCTGTTACTGTGCTAATTCTACTGCTACACTACTATTTCTACAAGATCTTTTATTTTGCTGAAAAATATACTAATAATTACGATATAATGTACTAAAATTTTGAATTTTGTCCTGCATTAAGTGAGCAGCTGTGATGGAAAGTTGATGAGCAGCTACCCATCATCGCTCCCCAAACTGAAACACACAGAGGAAAACGTCCTGTATACGGCTGTTGTGGTTTAACGCCAGTCGGCAGCTCAGCCTCACACAGCCCCTTGCTTCCTTCTCCCCAGTGGGATAGGAGAGAGAATCGGAAGATTTTTAAAGTGAGGAAACTTGTGGGTCGAGATACAGACGGCTTAATAGGTAAAGCAAGAACTGCAGCTCAAGCAAAGCAAACCAAGGAATTCCTTTACCTCTTCTCATGAGCAGGCAGGTGTTCAGCCATCTCCAGGACAGATAAACTCCGTCCCAGCCAAAACTAGCACCAAGTCTTAGGAGGGAAATGATGCAGAAACGTACCAGTGCAGAGAGTTTCTAAATACCAATGGACTGGGTAACAGTGATATCAGCATAAACTGTGAAAACACACCACACCATTTCCTCTGAAATTACTGCCAAAGTGAAAACACGACAGCACTACAGTGAAAATCTTTACTGTGAATTTCTTTCGTTATGCGTTTTCCACAGATAATTTGACACATAGCTGTTCTAATTAGTGAAAAACCGACCTGCCAACAACTGATGCAAACAAAATCAATGGACTGGAAATAAATCAGAACAGCAGTAGATTTCTAAATTACAGGCATTATATACTTGGTTTCATGATCACAGAATCCATCTTTTATCAGATATGGTCTGTAGTTCAGAAGATCTAGAGCTTTGGTCTCCACCTCATTAAATTACCCTTATACGGCACATAAAAGCAGGTAAGAGAAGAAAGGCTGGTGTGGGTGGTCTAAAATGTTATTGCTAATAACAAAAGGATGAAACAGGTTAAGACCATTTTCTTGATAATCAATTCTAAATTTTCCTAATACTTGAGCTAATTCGGCTGTAGACATTCTCATTTGCAACTCCAAAAACCACAGCCAGGAAAAAGGCTAGGCAGTACGTAGCACAGGCAAGTAAGCACAGAACAAGACAGATACCCAGCTGGGTTTCTCCTCATATTTTTGCCTTGTTGTACAGGACCGTGTAGCCCTAAAGATATGGCTTTGGTGGGAATTAAATGTTTCATTCTGAACAGTTCATATATTTTTAATATGAAACCTGCTGACTTCTCATTGTCTTTTAAGTCCTTTAGAAGCATCTTAAATGGTTTTAGATTAAAAGTCTTAAAAGGTCAAAATTCAAATCGAATCAGGGTAAGGAAATAAATTACTTTTTAAGAAAATCACTAATGTGATCATTCATCTCCTTAAAATGCTTGTTAGAGCAGGCATATTTCAAAACTACACATTCTGCTCTGATATAAACTTCAACACAAATTACTGATGGTACAGAAAGATTTTAAACCTACTTCAGTTTCACTAATCCCCTATTTCTTTGTTCTAACAAAACTACTTAAGGACTGATCTTATGCCAGACTTTTGTGTCCAGGTTATCGAGATGATGATAATCTGCAATTTACCAACTCAGTCTCTGGTGTAATGCAAATATATTGGATCTAAATAAAAAAAAACCTCCTCTAAAGAGATTTTTAATGTCTCCTGTGTAGGGCGCTGACTTTTATATCATGCCAGCCCAACTGAATGATACAAATTTATGTCAAGCTTATTGACTCATTTTTTACCTGAAAGCCTGCTCATGGAAAGGACAGAGGACCAAGCAGACAGAATTTAAAGTACCTGCTGTTTTGATTGAGAACAGTTTTAGTGGAAGATGCTTGGGAAAAACTAAGATTATATATCCACAAGCAATTATTCATCCTGTGGAAGCACCTGCATCTTAATATTTGGGCTCGTTCTCTCCAAGCCCCTCTTTTTCTGCTAAGGATATTTAGTTGTCTGAACAGACCACTAACTTTTTTTAATTACTTGAACTTTAACAAGGCACCAGATCAACTGAGTAATAATTTAGTGGCAGTCAGACATGTAACTAAGGGGAACTTTGCAGAATGTCTTGATTCTGTCCCTCAAGTGGCCTCTGTAATCCACCTATATGCATTAAAAATAATTGCATTATCATAACACACAGAAACCAGTGAGATCATAAAGTATAGTTCCACCATAAACAGTATATTCTGATTTGAAGAAAAATCTCTGCTTCTTTCAGCGCTTGATTTTTATCTATACATAGGGTAAGACACTATCTGAAACATCGAGCAAAGCATAACTCTTTCCTGAAGGCGAACAGATTAATCTAATCCCAACTAATGTCTGAATCAACACTTCCTAAGCTTTCTTGCAGTTCCCTAGCTACTGGCTTCTGTGCCTCAGAGAATATGCACTGTAGCTCCACATCTCTCTGGAGAAGTCTGCATCTACCGCTTTGACTTTGTAGTTTACACAGAGAAATAACTCATCCATTAAACCAGATGTTGCTAATAATATGCAGATGAAGCTTCTTACACCAGATGATGGCAATTGAAAAAAACCAGAAGAACAAACAGATGCAGCCTTGAAAAAATGTACCCATAAAATTTCATGGTATTCAGCTAGACATTGCTTAACCTTCATTATATAAAACTATCAGCAGCATTTTGGGACACTCATTGAAGCCATTTGCTATAACTGGAAAAGAGTTTTTAAAATATTTTCATGCACTTCAAAAACTTGGCAAAATAGTTTAATTCATAGAAAAAAAGCAAACTGCACCTCAGCAGATTGCTGAAGAATTTGCATATGACTGAAAACCAGTCTCTGTCACGCTGAGGCCCCCTGATATAGGATCTGGATTGACAAGCCAAGGTCAGTGGCATGAGGTTCAACAAGGACAAGTGCCAGGTCCTGTCCTTGGGCCACAACAACCCCCAGCAGCGCTACAGGCTTGGGGAGGAGTGGCTGGAGAGCTGCCAGGCAGAGAGGGACCTGAGGGTGTTGGGGGACAGCCGGCTGAACAGGAGCCAGCAGTGTGCCCAGGTGGCCAAGAAGGCCAACGGCATCCTGGCCTGGATCAGGAATGGTGCTGTCAGCAGGAGCAGGGAAGGGATTGTCCCCCCCATACTCAGCACTGGTGAGGCCACACCTTGAATCCTGTGTTAGGTTAACAGTTGGACTCAATGATCTTAAGGGTCTTTTCAACCTGAATTATTCTATGATTCTCAGTCATTTCAGAACACACATTTGCATGAGACTTAGTATGCTCTTCTGATTTACCTCTATTCCCGGCCATCTGGTTACAGACGAACATAATTTTTCTTTACCTTATTGTATATTTAGTTAAAAGTCTTTAGAGAGTTTGAATTAAAACATTTGCATTTTCCCAAGCTGAGACACTTCAGCTTTGCAACTGCATCAGAGTTTGCCCAATGAATAAAGTGTTGGAGATGTTATTCAGTCTGAACAGACTGAACAACAGAGTACCAAATGATTGAAATCAGAAGTATTTTTTTCCCCCACAACAAATGGTTTTCCAATATTAAACACATCAAAGGGATTCTTCACTGTGTGATGTTCTGGATGTGTCAGTATCGTTGTAGCCACGTATTAGTGGATTCCGAAGGGTGGAGAAGATAGTTGCTGTGTCTCTTGCCAAAGGCAGCAGCTCAGGTGTCTGACGGTGCCAGCCAGGACATTCGCCAGCTGCGGGTCTGAGCAAGTAGCTTTTGTGTTTGAGATTAGACAGATTTTTGTATGTGTGATTAGATAACTCTAATCTCACAACGAAAGATGTTCAGCCTGGGATTTGTTTCAGGGCTGAAGGTTCTCCTTCATGACCTTTAAAGGTCCCTTCCAGCCCAACTCATTCTTGATTCTATTGCTGTATCCTACTCCTGTCCTCTTGAAATTCAGCCTGCTACTCCATTGGACTTCTTTTACCCTGCACTGGTGGCTTCCAAGTCCTGCTGGCCACCTCCAGGCTGCTGGCTACCTTTTCCCACTCTGCTGCACGCCAAAACTGTTTCAGGCTTCATATTTCATAATATCTACCAGGAGAGGAGGGAGACATATCTCTGCTATTACCAGAACACTGAATGACAAGCATCTCTCATCGTCTTTCACACTCTCCTTACCTTGAGAAATGGACTTAAACCAGGAAAAGGCAGAACAATGCTTATATCTAGTGTTAAAGCCCAGTCACCTTAGATTTCGCAATGCCCAGTACGCACACATGCACGCCAATCCCAGCTATAGCACACTTGAAAACCAAGAGCAGAAATCAGCAAATACCTGGTTTTCTTGACAGAACATACAATTACCTTAATCACACTACACATAGACCGACTTATTTTTCTTCCCAAAGCTTCTTCATACTCTTCTGAAGTGTCAGATGGCGATAAAAGTGTCAGGAAACATCTGAACCTCTCTGTGCTGTAGAGAGTGCCCTATCCTAGTCCTAATTCTGATCCTGAGTGGATGCACTTGGTTTATCCCAGTACAAATTAAAACTAACGAGTAATCATTAAATTGTATGATTTAATAATAATTCAAACATTTTATTAATAATGCATAAACTTATTAGAGGTCACATAACTATGAAAAATAATCATTTTTTCACTTAACAAACAACTAGCAGTCATACCTATAGAATTTTAATGGCCAGACTTCAAATTAACAGAGGATCAAAATGCAAAATCTTAATTAGTTTTGAGTATAAGCATCTCAGCTGAATATCAATGCATTTCTACCTGTGATCATTTTAACTAATGTAATCTTTAGACAATAGGTCACAGTTTTGAAATATTGTCATGTGTTTCTTTTTAGCATTGGATGCTTTCAGGTACAAAATTATTTGTTCCACTGAGGGAAAAAAAAATATGGCTTATTTCTTTATTTTTTTGTTGAAAAAGTAAAAATGGACCAAATTTTTAACAACAGAGACAGAAAGAAAGATTTTGTTTTATTTTGTTTTGGTTTTGTTTAAAAAAATCTTTTCATATTGTTTTCTGGAAAACGATTATTTAAAATTTTTATTTATGTATTTAAAGAAAATGAGTAATTTCTAAAAACGATTTGAACAAACCCCTCAAATATCGATATAAATTGCTGCACAAACTGAGTGCTCAGAGGTCCAGTCCATATCCCTGTACATCCAAGTCTAAGACTATATTCAACAAACAGTCAGCAAAGGTAAATTGGACAACATCCAGCTAAGGACTTCACTGGTTGAAATTGCAGCTGTAAAATTAGATGTGGTATTCTCAAGTTAAGAAACCATGACAAAAACCAACTTATTTTGTACACCCAGGAGACTAAAGTTTGAAACTGCAAAATTCATGGACACTAACAGCAGTGAGTGACAATTCTAAGATGAAAAATGAAATACTAGTGTATATGGCAAATATACAAAAATACCATCTAGTAATTCTTTGTGGACAGACTTCATAAACTTGAGTAAATAGTTTTAAGACAGAGGGGGTTTTTTAATATATATTTTGAATATCTTTTTCTCAATTTAAAGACTGATTTACTAGCTTGATATGTTGATACTTAGTTGCATAAAATCTTTCTTCAAAATACCAGAGAAAGCTTCACTGGAACTAGATGTCATGCAAGGCTAAAGTTGCACCAAGGTAACTTTAAAGGAGAAGCAGGTCCATATCTGCAACATGTTTTCATAAGAAGACACAAGAATACATTTTCGCAACTTTAAAGATAATTTTGTGCATTTACAAGCTAATAAAAAGTATAAAAAGCCAGCGATGAAGAAGTGCACCATTTCAGGTAAGGCTCAAAAGGCAACAGCAGGCAAAATAAGTTTTCTGTCCTTTTTTCTCCTCCCAAGGACGTACTCCAGTGGTTTACAGACAACTTACATCTGCATACTTTAAAGACCAAGACCTTCAGTTGTTTTCCCTGCTTTTTCACTTGTAGAATACAAACCCTGATCTCAAAAAAATAACCACACGGTGTTTCGCAAGCACACCACTTATCTGAGAGTCTATGGAAATACTCCTATGTCATAGGTTTGAGTCTGGCAGGTTTTTGAGAAGCAGAGAGAGGAGAGCTCTGGAGGATGACTCGTGAGAAACTTCGAGAGCATCCCTGACCCCCAGGTAGGAGTTGGAGCCACCTCTGGCCAGGGCCAGGTAAATCAGTGCCTCTGTCATCAAGGTATTTAAGAGGTGACCCTATTGTTCTCAGCACCTTTTGGTTTCCTCTGTCTTGATCTGTCCTCTCTTTGTGTTGGGGAGTTTTTCTCTTGGAGGAGGGAGAGGTGAGAGGAGATCAAAGGAACATAGTCCTGAGAAGAAAGAGGGGGAGAAGGGTCCTGGAGGAGAAGGAAAGGGAGAAGGCTGCCTGAGCAGAACCTCTCCCTAGAGCCCCGCGGTGGCTGAGATGGCAGGAAGGGGACTGCCTGTCAGCTGAGGGGATCAGCAGCAGCGAGGACAGCCAGGATGTGACGGTAAGAGTAGAGCCCCTTGTGAGAGGGGAGAGAGATCGAGTATCAGTGGGGCACATGCCCAAAGTGATCTGTGGCCCTGATGGACTCAGGAGGAGGAAGAGGATTGCCTCCTGGGAGGTTGACACCATGTGGCAGGAAGGAGAGACTGCGAGGAGCCCTCTTTCTCAAGGAGGAGCTGCCATGGACCATGAGTAATTGCCCGATAGACCAAACCTCCTATGCTCTGTCCCCGTTGTACTGATGGAGGGGAGGAGGTAGCTGGGAAAATGGGAGGGGTGGGGGAGGAGTGTATTTAAGATTGAGTTGTATTTATTTCTGTATTCCTCTCACTATCCTGCTTCCATAAATGGTGGTGGTAAATTAAATCTATGTTTTCTCTCCAAGTCTCTCTGTTTTTTTTTACCTGTCCTCTTAAACAGTAGATTATTACCTTCCCTGTCCTTAATCTCAACCCTTGAGCCCTTTTTGCTTGAGTTTTTCTCCCTTCACAACCCTGTGGGGATGGGGGTGGGAGGAGGAGTGAGCTGGAGACCGCATGGTTCTTTGTGCCTTATCTGGGCAGTTGGCTCTAACCATGACATCTTTGTATGCCTATAAACCTTGGGTGTGTCCCTTTGTATCCACAAGCAGATCCTGTAACTAAAGTTTGTGCCTTTACAAGAGGTTGTGCCTGATGGCCCACAGAGATTTCACCTCTCACCACAAACCTTTGTTCATGTCCCTGAACAACTTTACTAACCTTAAATGTTTTACTTCTTTTCTTCACCTTGTAAAACAGATTTTACTATGGGCATGGGCACATGGAAAGCCCTCATAAGAAATGGCATCTGGGAATATTTAATTGCTTGTGAATTTTAAACAACACAAGCACAAAGCTATTCTTGCTCGACAACCAGCAAAAAAGGTAGCACAGAGTCATTCTGGAAATAAAATGAGCTATTATTTCCCTCCTGGCAGCTGTCAGGGTTGAGAAAGACTCATGGACTTGTGACCCCAGAATGTGCTTCAGAGTTTGTTTAGTGGCTTTCCCGTGGTTATACAGAAATGGTTCACTTTTGGAACAACCAGCCTCAGCAACGAGCATGCGTACGCACCCCCGCCCTCAGTCAGTCATTGCTGGCTTGCCTTATTTCTTGGAGGGAATGCTCATCAACGATTTGGCCGTTTCTTCTCACAGACAAACCTTTGGGGAATCTCAGTGCTGAGCATTAACCAGAAGGCGACTACCAGTTACCTTGGGGGGCTCCTGAAGCTAACCTGTGCCATGCGATGCTTTCCACCAAAAACCAGAGATTTGGTCACTCTATCACTCAGAGGTACCTGCAGGCAGGCTTCATTCTGTTTGAGCTCTTTCAGGACAAAAATGCTCATAAATGTAGGACTCTCAAGCATGTTTTTGCTCAAGGCAGACTGGCATTTAGCATCCGTGAGGTATTAGCATATTAAATATTTCGGTTGTGTGCAAACCCGTCTCTGTAGCTCGGCACTCCTGGCCTTCCACTGGGCTGGAGCAGTTCTGCTGCTCCCAGTGTTTTTCTGCTCTCGCACATTCTTTCTAATTGTATCTCCTTGCAGCATGACTACTCAATAATTAAATTACTGAAACAAATTGGTCTGAAGATTATGATTTCAAATGCCGCGTTTTATAATTTCATACAAGTTTACAATAAAATGAATCTGTATGTAATATTTAATCTCATTGGTTTTTTCACCTGATTTTACATTCAATTTACTTAATCATTAGCATTTCAGAAGTTCTTTTGGTTATAACAGGATCAACTAGCTGCCTATTCACTGTAGAAGTATCAATTCTCCCAGGAGACACCTCTTTCCTATGGTATATGAAAACAGATCGCCTCAATGAATACTGGTGGAAAGGGCTGAGCTAAAGGCTCAATAATAACAAATATCAACATTTTAATATTAATTAAAGCATTATTAGCAGAACAGTGTGCAAGAATTGCCAGCATGATGTAACAAAGTTTATTCTATGAAACACAGGCAAAGGCCAGCTGCAAATAAGGAGCAATAAGGAACAGCATCTTTTACTCTATCAGTCAAGGAACTACAGGACAGCACAAGGTCAAAACTTCAGATTATCTGATGTTAAGTAAAATGAACTCTATCCAGACTTCTTGTTCCTACTTACACATATAAGTACCCTTTACCGACTCTTGTGCCGTTCACCATGTGCCAGTAGCATTATTGAAGGAATGTCATCAGCAGCCTTTGAGTTACATCTCAAAAGCATCACTTGAGTTACAATTGCTGAAAGTAATTCTAAGCCCATGGTCAAAAAAGACTGAAGATAAAGAAATTAAGGTTTTTGTAGTAACTCAGTGTGAAGGTTAACTTAGTAGAAACATTCACTAGAATTTGGAACTTCAACCTCCAAATGAATCAAGTTCTATTTTACTGTTACAATCTCATTTTTCTGAATGCTTCCAAACATTTCAGAAAACAAAAATATAACAGAAAAAAATTATTGCTTTTAATTACTCCAAAGTTGCAGATGTACAGAGGTACTGTAAAAAATATACTTTGATGTTGAAACCTCAAATATGAAGTTAGTAGAGGATGGCGAGATTTTATAGTTCAATGTAGAAAAACAAAGGAAATCTCACCCAAGCTCCAAACTCAAGATGCAGATGGGACGTGCTGACATGCTCATAACACAGCACCCGATGTGGGACTGAATGGTGAGCATTACCAATTCAGTTCATAACCCAAATAACTTATTTGCCAAGTTCCAGTCCTGAAGCCCCCGAAAGGCTACCTGCCCTGCAAGCAGGGCAACCAGTGGGCAGCCCGGGTCAGGCTCTGCTGCTGCAGACACACTGCTGAGATTTTAAAGCCCCTTCTTTTATTGCTTATACCACACAGCAGTCCCTGCACCTTACGAAGTCTGCCAAACTGTCACCGTGCAGAAATGATTTTCCATAGAGCTCTTAAAACCACAATCAACCACATATGTCAGTAGGAAGCAAATAGGGAACAAGGTACTTCTGAAATTTCCGCTGAAATCAAGAGGAAAGTGTGTGGGGGGGATAAAAATTATTTTCTGACTTTGTTTTTTTTTAAAACCTGAGACAAAAAAATGTAAGGACAAGGAGTTCAAAATATAGATCAATATTACATATATGTGCATACCTTTTTAAGCACGTCCTATTTAATTTTCAGTTATTGACATACATATAAAGTTTGTTTTTCAATAGTTCAAACAGCAACCTTTTTTTGGCCAACTTAACCTTCCCTCTGAAGTACTCAGCGGTCACATTCAACTTCTGTGGCAGCAGTTTAGATACAACTATTACATTTTAACTATTGCCAGCAACTGCCTTTCTGCCACGACAACTGAAATCTATCCAGACTAAAAATTTGAGATCTTGCGTCCGTTGTTTTAAATAGATAATGGAAGGGTATTTTTTAAAAGGAGCTTTTCCCTGACTCCAGTAGGTGGCAATAGCTCTGCCCTTAAAAAGCTCAGAGAAACGGGCACTTCAGCAGGGGAATGAAGCACCACGTCCCTGCCCACACGCTGTCCCCGGGAGGCTCTGAATTAAATCAACCAACAGAGCTACCCAAAGAATGATGCCTCCATCAGCAGCCCTAAAATCCACTGGAAACCATTAATGTTGTAACTAAAAATGGAGCCCCAAGGAGATGTAAATAATACCCTAAAGCCACTCATAACGAGATAATCATTTCATGCCTGATTTGTGAGAGTGAGCACTTAACACCGAGTGTCACTCTGCTTTGGTTTGTGTATGCAGGTGCAATACCTAAGCGAAACCTAAGGAATTTTACAAACTACAGACATGATAAGTGGTTACACTACCTCTAGTTTATGACATTTAGAAACACGTGGTACCAAGTTCTTCACTGGTACATGAAACTCAAAACTTGGGATCTGGCAGTAGAATGACTCAGCAGAAATCAAAGTAATCATCTGTTTTCCATGGCCTCTAACAATTAAAAAGAACTTTACATAAAGAAGTACTTTTTAACAATAGTTATTTTGCCGAGAAAAATATGCTATATGGGAACATACATCATCTGAATCACAGGTCTGAAAAACTAAATAATCATGCAGAACCTCAAACTTGTCTCTCATTATCATCTCTGCAAAGCTAATGTGACAGCTGTGAAAAGCTACAGGAAAAAAGGGAGTCTGTACATCACACAAGCAAGAAAAAATACCCAAAGTGCTGTGGTTTAGAAGTATGACCTGCCATCTAACAGAATGCCCATTTCCTAGCCTGTACTAACGGATGAGCTGAGTTAAAATAAGGCCATGGCTTTAAATCAAATTAATCAATAATTCCAGCTCATCTTGTGCTAGTGAGGGATTGATGTTACTGCCTCCGTTCTCAAGGAAATGAACCACACATGCAGGCAGCACATACAATAATTTATATGAATTAAACTCATCAAACATATTGAATTATTCAGCAGTCCTAATGCAGAAATGTGTTAATTTATTTTCCCTCAAAAAGAAAACAAAACACATTCTGAAAACTTCAGCCTTTTCAGAGGGGAAAATATCACAATTTTACTCTGTCAGATGATGTGATGATTATACTTATTACAGAATAAAGGTGTGTAAGACTTGGATTAAGGATACCATTAAAAGTACGAGATGCTGTATGGAGGTCTAGGCTTGACCTTGCAGAATGCTCTTTGTTAATAAAAATCCCTAATCACATGCATATTTTAAAAATATTTTTCACCCATAAAACAGAGAAAATTTCAATTTAGCAAATCCATTTCAAAGTGTAAAAACCTCAGGAAACCTGCAGAGACAATTTTCACTGAGGATTTTTATTTAAATCTGAACTTCAGAGTCAATAATCAAATACACTTGAAAATTGGATATACCCCCCTCTCAGAAAAAAAAAAAATTCACGTGCTCCTAAATATGAGTCAGTTCCTTTTGCTTTGGCTCCAAGGGACAAGAGGAAACTCCCAGCTCTCTCCTGGTAGGAGCTCCCTGCATGCTTATACTCTCTGGTGAAGCATCCTCTTCCTCCTCCTCCTCCTCCTCCTCCTCCTCCTCCACCCCTCAATCCAGCTCCCTCAGCTGAGAAGGACACGGGGGCCACACTCTGCTCCTGCCACGACACTGCCCAAGGAGAACCCCTCAGGTAAGGCATGGATATCTTTCAGTCTGTCCCTAAAAAGATGAGCAACTGAAGAAGCTAGTTAGCAGCAGGCTCCCATAGGTAATAAATTACTCTTTTCTCCAATATACATTTCATAAGAGAGAGAGAAAAGCTGCAGGAATTACCCACATACTCTAAGCACACTGACGAGAGACTGCCAATTCTTTCATACACACTGGCATTCTTTCCCCTTTGGTTCTCTATCTGTCTCCTTTGTCAACTAGAAGCAAACATGTTTTTTTAAATGGGAAATGAGTATTTTCCTTCTAGTCCCATCTCAGCTGACCAGAGAATGACTGAAATGAGCAGAGAGAATCATAGAATCATAGAATTGTCAGGGTTGGAAGGGACCTTAAAGATCATCTAGTTCCAACCCCCCCACCATGGGCAGGGACAACCCCCGCTAGATTAGGATGCCCAGAGACCCAGCCAGCCTGGCCTTAAAAACCTCCAGGGATGGGGCTTCCACCCCCTCTCTGGGCAACCTGTGCCAGGGTCTCACCACCCTCATGGGGAAGAACTTCTTCCTAACGTCCAATCTGAACCGATCCATCTCTAGCTTCAATCCATCCCTCCGAGTCCTATCACTACCCGACATCCTCACCAGCTTTTTTGTAGGGCCCTTGAGATACTGGAAGGCCACAATAAGGTGCCCTCGGAGCCTTCTTTTCTGCAGACTGAACAGCCCCAACTCTCTCAGTCTGTCTTCATAGGAGAGGTGCTTGCTCCTTCAACAGTACGTGCATTCAAATTTAAAACACCACAGCATCTCTTCCTTGGACCACCTCTAAGTGATGAAGAGCACTGACTCAAACATTTTTCCACTTAAATAACACAAGTTTTCCTGACACAAACCATCATTTGGAAATGTTTTCACTCAAGGGCCGCTTTTGCTTTTCTGTTCCAGTTACCTCAATGCTATAGCATCCAAAGTAGTTGTTACGAGTAACCCAAATAGTTGTCAGCATCAGTCTCTTTATTATTCTTTATCAGAACGCCTCTTGAACAGTAACTTACAGTAAGATTTAGAAGCAGCCAAAGAGCAATACAAACGAACAAGTAGAGAACAAATGTAATAACAATGTTTCAAACAGACCTGTCCCACTTTAAAATCCTGTTTCGTGCTGGGATTCTCCAACAAAATGTTGTCTTCAGCATATAAACTAAATGTTTCCAGAGTCAGAAAGCATTTATTCGATAACAGGACTGGCTAGGAGTATATTTTGTCCTTCCTTTCAAGCATCTGGAATTTGCCACTGGTTGAGTAGATATTATGAGTTAGAACTATCAATAGTAATTGGTAAGTAATTACCCTAAAGGAATGTAAATAGTTTCAGTTTAGATTATCTTGTTGCTCTGCTCATTATTTTAGACCTAAAATGTAGATACAACATACAAAGGACCGTGATCATTCAGGCATTCAATTCAGTCAGAAATAAAATAATAAAAAATGTTTTTTCCCCCTTAAATGTGAAAAGAAAATAAATGAAGAGACTGTATGTTCTGTTAGAGTTCCAACAAAATACCACCCACAATATAGATTTTACCATACTTTTAAATGCTTAAAGAGATCTTATTATGGTTATCAGGCCCAGGAGGAAATAATTTCCTTTTAAAAGAACTCTAAAACGCTATATCTGCAAGATTTGTGAGGAAGAGTGGCTGAAAGGATCAGAACATTAAAATTGCACATATTTTGCTATCTACTCCTGCATCACCAATAGCACAAGCTTCATCTACAACTGAGGACACAATATTCTGCATCACTTTATCCTTTTATTCTCCCTACTTGTTCCTGCCAGTTAGCAGAAGTGACATTAAAATACGCATACGCAATTTCTTCTACCTCCCTGGCTCTCCAGAATCACATCAGTATATGCAACCATCAGACTGTGATTACACTGTCTAATATCCTCCTCCCGGAAAAGAACTTGCACCTTAGAGTTTAGGCTGACAAAGACTGCAATGAGTTTCAGACCTTTTTTACATTTCTGTTTTGGCACATCTCACAAATGTATACGCCCTGGTTTTGGCTGCAATAGAGTTAATTTTCTTCCTAGTAGCTGGTACAGTTCTGTGTTTTGGATTTAGTATGAGAATCATGCTGATAACACATTGATGTTTTAGCTGTTGCTAAGTGGCACTTATCCTAAGTTAAAGATTTTTCAGTTTCCCATGTTCTGCCAGTAAGCAGATGGACAAGAAGCTGGGAGGGAGCATGGCCAGGAGAGCTGGCCCAAATTAGCCAAAGGGATATTCCATACCAGAGAACGTCATGCTTGGTATATAAAGTGGTGGGAGTCGGTTCCTTCTGAAGTGATGAATATTTCAATTTAGTAAGCATTTAGCACATCGTCCAGAAAGAAATTTCTGTAAGACTCCTGGTAGTAATAACTGCAGCTCTTCTGAGTGCTGCTTACACACATGCTTACACACATTTTGCTACTTTCCTGAATTACTTACTCCCTCTACTACCTTTCTACTTTTCAAATGTGAGAATCATAATCCTACGTATAATCTTCATCTATTGATCTGAAGATTTAGTAAGAGAAATGGAAGTTTCTCCTCTAATTACTGCTGAATTAAGCAGCACTTTTCAATGCAGGCCCTTGTAGACTCCAAATCATCATTTCAGCAATAAAATCTTCTACCAATACTTAGTGCACAAAAAAACAAGCAATGTCTACCCATGGACAGAGGAGCACTTCATTCCTGGAAGGCTGTGCTGCTGCTAGCCTTTCTGTGGTAACAGGAAAGGTCTGTATACCCGTTCTCCATGATGCACTGAAAACAGATTCTCAGTCTTTAAATGTGTGAACACAGACATACTTTTTTTTTTTTTTTTTGGTATTAGTAAAGCAGTCACAGCAACTTTTACAACCACCACATTGCAAAAGCATCTTTATGAGACAGTGGCTAGCAAAACAAATCACAGAATCACAGAATCACAGAATCATCATGGTTGGTAAAGACCACGGAATCATCGTGTCCAACCATTAACCCTACTCGCAAGTTCACCCCTAGACCATATCACTCAACACCACATCCAAGCGATGCTTAAACACATCCAGGGAAGGCCTTATTGATGTCTATTTACAAGCAGCAAAAGGAACACGACATTTCTAGAAAAATCTAATGTCCCTACAAAGAAAAAGTATTCTCAGCATTTTAATAGTCTCATCTTCTATGCATTGGAGAATAGGCAGCATGTTATGAATGTAAAGCTTCCCAGAATACTCCCAAAGTTGTGACAGACACTGGCATCTCCCCTGTTGGACATAAACCAGGCTGTTGTCTGAGAACCCAGCTAATGAACTCCCATCTTTGTTGGTTTTTTTTTTAACCACTGGAATCTAGTTAGCATCCAGACTTGAACGCCAAGGTCATTAGGCACATTCCTGTGGTGAAAACTCTCCCGAAGCTGGGAACCAGGGTTTGACTGTCTGCCTGACCGGCTTCCTCATGTTGCCCGGGTCATTTAAATCCTTTTTTTCCCCAGGTTTCCAAGACACACTTAAAACTGTTCATCAAACTGAC
Source organism: Apaloderma vittatum (assembly GCF_000703405.1). Classification (NCBI taxonomy): domain Eukaryota; kingdom Metazoa; phylum Chordata; class Aves; order Trogoniformes; family Trogonidae; genus Apaloderma; species Apaloderma vittatum. Next base: position 33,941 of record NW_009724311.1, on the reverse strand, counting down.
AGATATGAGCAACAGGCACACAGTGACACGTAACAGCTTTGCCGAGCTTCTGTAAACATCTCATGCTTGGGAGAGAACTGATCAGAGGAAAATTAAGAGCTTCCCAAAGGCAGAGCTCTTCTTACGCTCGCCTCTGCACTGAACGCCCTTAGGAAGGGGAATGCTCCTTTATCTTGACAACAGCAGGATTCTCCATGAAGCATTAAAGCCAGTGGTGGGAACATGTTCCTCTAACAAAGTTAACAGAAACAGCTAAAGAAAGCAAATCACTCGGCTCCTATCCCTTTATAGATTTCTGTTCCCAATCACCCTCCTTTGGGGACTGTGGAGACCTGCCAGCTAATTTGTGGACAGGATGGCTTCTAAGCTTGTCTCAGATCTGCAGATGATGTTATTATTTCTTCATAATTGTTTACTGTATAAAGTCAACATCCTTCTCTCCAGAGGGAGATTGCTCAGAGTCACTCAAGAGAGCCTTTTAGCTCACAGTTGTGGGTCTGCTGGGGCCTTGACAACACACTCATGTCAAGGTTAATGTCATGTCAAGGCACTATTAGCAGTTCTTTTCCTTGCACAGTTAATTCTTTCAACTGTAAGAATATTAATGAAATTTAAAGTTACTTCTAGAGCATTCTTGGCTGGCCTTTAGGGTTACTGCAATTACACCAACAAAAGTTTCAAGGTTTCTCAGAGTACTGTGGGAGTAATTGCAACTATGGGAAAAATTAGATTTTGGTTTGTGCTCTGAAGGCGCAGAACTGAAAGCAATCACCTTCCATGACCTCTCTCGTGTCACCTCAGCTTCATATTGGAACCTTCCCATTGCATCCCCATCTGTAAAAGCAAGATAATGCTTTTTATCAACTTTGTGTGGATTTTATAATTCGATGTTCATGAAGAAAACAGAACTGCAAGTCTTTCTGTGCTACTGCTAAATGCAAAACTTCCCTGTACCTTGGAGGACAGCGCCCCATGAGAGAACCCTCCAACCACACTGAGAGAGAAGACGCAGCTCTTCTTTTATTACAAAGGGAATAATTTAAGAATATTTTTGCTCACTGTTGAAACCATCCTTTATACATTCCTGGTCAGAGCTTGGAGGCAGCAAGGTGTGCAAGTCAACAGTTGTTTTGCTAACTGGTTCAGTAACACCAAGGGCAGCAAAACACCTGCCTGCAATGATACCCTGGGCAAGATGCTCCTCCAATACCAGTCAGCATTATGTAACTGACTAAATATTAAAAAATAAATCTCTATTCTTTGTCTTATGTGTATGATTTTAAAAGCGTACCCACACTACTCGTGCTGCTCCAAGGCCTGACATGGATTTGGTCAAATTTATTCTTACACAGTCTTTCTCCCCACCAGGGCCACTGCTGGCCACGAAGTTCCCCATATTCAAAAGAACCAAAATGCTATATTTCTTCCTGAAAAACATTTGGATGCTCTAATTGTCTCCCTAGGTTTCTATGACAACCACAGCAAAATAAACAGCCTTGCTGGCAGCCACGGGAGACTGAAATCTCTGCTCTCTTCCCTTCTCTCCCCAGAACTTCCCAATGCAGAACATATTGTAACCAAATAAATATGATTAACAATCATCTCAGAGTTGGTGTCTAGTACACCAGGCTGGCATTGGGGAAACTTCTTGCAAATAAAAATACATTACAGTATTTTATGATAACATTCAAAACACTGCCTGTTACGTCAGTATTATTGAAGTACCTGGGGACCGACTGTGAAGAACAGCACAAAGCAATAAATATATAAACAGGAAGGTTTACCATGTCAGCTTGTGTGGCTGCAGAGAGCTTTAAAAAAAATATGACAAAGCCTTCTCTGTTGGTGCCTCTAAGCACCTCTCACCTTGTAGGTAGATTACACATCAGGAATAGATAAGTCCCTGAGCGAATGTCAGGATGGTTGGGGTTGAGGCGGCTGCAGAGCGACGTAGCTGCGCACACATCGTGTGATGTGACTGTAGGCACCTCTCCATGGCTGCAGCTCCCAGCCTTCCAGTAGGAAAAATCATAAACATGACGCGATCACAGCAGCAGTGAAATGCTCTGCATGGCACCGTCAATCCGAGCGCTGTTTCTCTGAAGCTCCTGCATCAGGCAGGATAGTTGGAGCTGCTGCTTTTGCTAACGCTCAGGCAAACTGAGGTCCAAACAAATAGCTCAGGTCTTCCTTCTCTCCTGAGCAAACTTAATGGCAAAATAAATTGGCCGTATGAGGCCAGCGCAACTCTGGAGTTTTTAAGCCATTTAAACTCATTCAGCCAAAAAGGGATGGCACGAAGCCATCAGAACACACAGGAGCTACAAAGGGGCCGCCTGTGATAATTATGCTTATCAGCTGCCCATAGATCACAAAATCACCCTTCAAACTATTAAATGAGTTTCTGTTTGTAAAAACGCCTTGTATTTTTTTTAAAAAAGCTGCCACTGTACGTCTAGCTCGTGACAATTTAACTGTGAAATGAAAGACGGCAAGTCCAAGCATCAGCACGGCCGTTATTTCTTTGCCAGTGCTGTTAGTTTGTCGTAGGCACTTGTTCTCCCTGTGCTGCCAGACAGACACAGACAACTCCTGCTGCTCCGAGACACGCCTGGGGATGTAACTACACCGTTCACACTGCAGCATTCCTCTTGGTCGGTGGGGAAATCCTACGGCTTTGTGGGACTAATTTTTATGTAAAGCAGAGCCAGGATTTGAGGAAGGAGAGCTGGAGGCGGTGGTATGTGAATGTGAACCCTTGGAAGCCAAAATCTACAGGGATTCCCCCTGGGTTGATGGTTGGAATAGATCTTAGACGTATTTTCCAACACTTATGATTCTACAATTCCATGACCACTACACAGAAATACACGTTATCTGTGAGGAGGAGGTGGTTCCACAGGGCTCGGAAGGCACAGGAGGTGCCACCTGACATTTCATAGCTTCAAGAGCCAGCTTTTAGAAAATTAACTTATTACAGAGACCAAGTGGAGGCAAGATTAGCAAGAAATGAAAGAAACACTAGAAACGGAGGCAAACATACAATCTTTGGAAAAAGAAATGTGAATACTTCATTGGGTTTCTGTCTTAAGGTAGGACTTTCACACTAGTGACTACAAATAGAACAAATTTTAAATTGTTTTGTTTTCTCTTAAAAGATTTTGAACAAGGCCCTTATGCTATGGAATTATTGTACAATATGCAAATGTCATATTTTGCAATATGGAAAGGAAGTAATTTTTCTTTATTCATTTGCTCTAGTAGGTTGCACAGCAAGGAGTGTTACGTGAGAGTGAATCATGAATATCAAAGGACTGCTTAAAACTACAGTATATATGAAATGAATATTGACTCAGAATACAAAGAGAGATCTGTTACCTTACAAATACGAGCATGAGAGTCAGAGTGCTGCAGGGCACATCAAGATACTAAGTAATATGCAAGGTACATTGCATAATATGCCACTGAGGATAGTCAGAACAAGCAAGAGGGATGAGATTTTGTAGCTTTCACAGTTATTTATTAATAAACAGTTATAGCTCTAAAATTATTACAGAGGTTTTAAATTGGTATTACAAAGAATATAAGTTACCCTACTCTGCATCTGGGATAAACTAGTAGGCATAACATTGCAGTAGTTCTAAAATCAAAAGGAGGGTAATTTTTAGAGTAATTTTAAATTAATGATTGTCAATTAGTAGACATTCATACCTTCCAATCTCTGTCCAACAGGAATCACACAAGGCACTTGGTTTTAACTTCTGAGAAATACACATGAAGGTTTTAAACTAAATGAATTAACAAGCACAAACCACCACACAAACCTTTGTCTACTTCACAAGTATGTTTAAGGATTGTGGGTGGCACAAGTGAATTGTGGTGAGAAGGTTTTATCAGCAGTAATTAGACATTTGATCAGCAGTAATTATATAATTCCCTTGTGGCACTGAACCATTCTAAACTCTAATCCAAGCCCTAATAATTTTTAAAGTGTTGATCAAGCTTTTGCAGGACATTGATCCAACTCATAAAGCCATTCCTTAAGAACAGTCAGTACTTTAGAAAACTTGAGGATTGCTGTGTCTTCACAGAGAATCTCTGTGCTGCTTATGAAAAAGTGGTGTGATGAATTTTGCGGTTGCATTGGGACTTATCCATGAATGCAGTCATTTTTACACCTCACATACAATGTATGGCACACGAACAGAAAAACCTGTGGCCACAAGCCATGCTTTCATTGAACTTTCCAGATTTTTATCATTTCAGATTACTCAGCTACACAACTTGGTTTCTTTAGTGGGCCAATATTAAAAGTGTGGTTTAATTAAGGCATTTAAAATGAAAATTAATTCAGAGAGATTTAAGTGTATATCTAGAGCATATGCCACCTCACATGACTGAAGACATCAGGAGAAAGTATTGTTAGTGTACTTCTGCCATACTTTCTACGTGGCAGACTACACCAAACTGGGTGTGTCAGGGTCAAGATTTTTATTCAAAACAGTTGTTAGAATGTAATTACATGTTTTTGACAATGCCAAGTTATTTTTTTCTTCCAGAACATCCTAGGAGTAATATTTTTTGTAAAAGCAAAAGTGTTCTCAATAGCACAAAATACGCTGCCAGTAGAGCACAAGACTAGAAAATTTTGAAAATTACTTACCTGCCCCAAGCTGCTTTCATTGTAGAATCTTTGTCAACAGGAATGCATGAGGACTCTGCAACACTTGATTTATTCAATCTGTAGCAGAGACCACAGTCTGGATCTAACATACATCCATTACAATAACTGAAAGAGAAAGAAGCAAATACTTAGGCAACACTTTATTCACTTGCACATGTCAAAACCAACAGCATCGCCCAATCAATCTTGGGATGCACATAGTCAAGTTGTCAGGTTGGAGACAAGATAATAGAAACTTGCTTAAAACTAATACAGGCTGCTTTTGCCTTCTTCTGTACCCTATTTTGGCGGTTCAGTTGCAAATCTCTCAGTGACAGCTGATCAGGTTGTAAGAGAACTCACTCATGGAATGAATTTTAATTAAAAAAAAGACAGACTTGGGTAGAAGAGAAAGAATTGTACACCACACCTAATAACCAAGCTAGTATTTGGGCACATACAGATGTGAGAGTCAGTCTGAGATCATGATACCAAGTGTCTCCATGTGGGAACTCAGTGCCCGAGGTCTAAAACCTGCCCCTGAGACCAAACTGAGTGGGAATTTGGCACGTGAGCTGTGAAGGATTTCCAAAACCCCTTGTGCAGTGCAAGTTATCTGAAAGCTTCTGGCACAAGCTTCTCCAGATCTTGCAAATGCTCAAGACTGCTGCTACTGTGGCTGAACTACCCAGGTGTTCATCTTTCGTCTCAGAGATACATTCTCATCAGTAAAGCCCTTGATACGTTCTAAGGGATAACTTTAGGAGCTACAAATAGGAGAATGAAAAATGTAAAACATGGAGTAAGCCTTGAAATGTGAAAGTAAAATTAAACTTTGAAATGTAACATCCGGAAATGTATAATTAAGGTGACCAAAATAGCTTCAGCATATATCCCTGTAACAACAAAGCCAAGGAAATAATCCTTTCTGAGTGTGTATCTTTTTCATAACAATGACATAGTGAATGAAGAAATAATCTCCTTAAGCTACTATACCATTATGAGAAAAAGTAAAAGTAAAAAAGTAAAAGTTTCCCAAGAAACTAAATCGGTAGAACAGACTATACAGATTTAAATAGTCTGAAAGTACATGTTTAAAATCTAGTCACTCAAACTTTTCCTCCATGATGTTTCTAGAAGAGTTATGCTAAGGTCAATTCATATGGTAGCTGGCAAAAAAAGAAGGCTGGGAAACTGTTAAAACCAATGTATTTATTTGCATTTTCCTACTTCTCCCAAGTTTCAGAAATTTGTGTTCTTTGTTATATTAGAAAAAGTTGCATTTAATCAGCATTTAATAGAGAGATAAACTGCAGTAAATATTTTTACAATGAAAATAAAACAAAATTTTCAGGCAGAATTTGATTGTCTAACTGTAGGAAACATTTCTTCTCTTGCAAAGATAAATAAGACGATCATAATTCTGCAATTATCAGTTATGAAAGGAAAGGACAATTTCAATATTACATTAGTAAGACAGCTACATTTTTTTACATTAGCATTTGGACATCAATGGGCAGAAACTAAAGAGTTAACACAAATAAAAAACTGCAGATGAATAAAAATATGTTTATAAACCAAAAGTGTCTTTAAGTACGTAATTTTAATATTAAAAATGACTAAAAAGTTAAAGCATCTTCTACTGAGAAGAATCCTATGATATCAAATAGGATGCTGATATGTGATTTTCATATTGTAGAACAACTTTCATTCAAATTACGTTGTATATCAATGTACCTTTTAACAGCATGTCTAAAGAGACCCAAAGTGCTAGCACACCCAGCATGGCATTCTGGCATAGAGAATAGCCATTTCCAAACATGAACATGCTATCAAGTGCAGCAGTGAATTTTTAAGTCAACGATATGCAAATTGCATCCAATGTGAACAACATGTGCAAAATTTAACACCTTAAAGTGGTCTTTGGGAAACAATTCTCTTTGTAAAATCTCAGAATTCAAGGTCTCTCTACATTTATTCTTTTTAGGTTTTTACTTCAAGCAGAAATCTAGTCAAATACCCAACACCAAGCAGGACAACAGCAAACACAGGAATGCAGATGAATGAGAACTGGACACAGCAACGAGTGTCTTTATAGTGCTGCCAGCACAGGGCAGGATGGGGGCTGGATGCCTCATCATTTCCCTCCATGTCCTCACAAAATGAAATGGGCCCATTTCAGCAAGTCCAGAGGCGGCCACAAAAGTGATCAGAGGGATGGAACACCTTCCTATGAAGAACGACTGAGAGAGTTGGGGCTGTTCAGCCTGGAGAAGAGAAGGCTCCAGGGAGACCTTACTGCAGCCTTCCAGTACTTAAATGGGGCCTTTAAGAAAGACAGGGACAATCTTTTTCACCTGTCACAATGGGACAAGGGTTTGTGGTTTTAAACTAAAAGACAGTAGATTTAGAATAGACGTGATGAGGGTGGTGAAACACTGGAACAGGTTGCCCAGAGAGATGGTAGAAGCCCCATCGCTGGAGACACTCAATGTCAGCTTGGATGGGGCTCTGACAACCTGATCTAGTTAAAGATGTCCCTCCAGTGCATTAGATAACCTTTAAAGGTCCCTTCCAGCCCGACACATTCTATGATTCTATGACTGACAGAACTGAACTGCGCTGTCTGTTCTGTCCTTTGTGGCTCTCTCTGTGGGTAATTCCACATAATCTCAGAAGGTGTCAATTGGGAAGCAGAGGGTATCATATTTAATCCTCTCTGTGTATCCAGCAGTGCAGAAAAAAATTGGTAAATTTGATTATTGATTCCAGTGTTTGCCTACATGGCTATTAATTCAGCTGTTCCTTGGGTTTTATTGGGTATGCACAACTGTGTCTTGCAGTTGGCATCCAACATAATAAAGGCTGATGGATTTTATGTTATGCCAAGTGTCAGAGGTTACAGTTACTCATAACAGTTTAAATAATTGAAAACTACTATTTTCCATGGCTTGGTTATTTTCCACAGCTTTTCTGAAGCTTGTTTTTCAGGTTGAAAAGTTAAACAGCAAATATTTTAAAAACCTTTGCCTTTGGGTTAGGATTTTCTGCCATTAGCTATATAGTGAGTTCATACAATCAGGCTTTGACTTTAGGTTTTAGAGACAAGGCCAATTTATGTCAGAGGAAACCTAGAAATTCAATATATAAGACTTAAAGCCCTTTCAAATCTGACTCCCAGCTGACTTAGGGTAGGCGGCTGCTGTTCTGACCATCTAGCATTCTTCTGTGCCCTGTTTTATCACTGATATAAAATTTTTATGTTGACTTTGATGAGGTAGACAGTAATAGCTTTTTTTCAAGACAAAGACTGATGTCTTCTTCCTCTCAAATTCCAACATATATACATAATATACCTGTTTCATAACACAATGAAGAAATCTGTACTGGTTAACAAAGACTACTGAAAGCTGAAGATGCAGCATGAAATAAGCAAGGAAGGTTGTCTGGGGTTTTTTTACAGAAGCAGTTTAAAAGCAATGAAAAAAAATCAAGTGCTGAGGCTGTTTACTCTAAATTTCTCCCCCCAAAAACTGAAGTAAAATATACAGTCATTTCAGGTTTATGCTCCTCTTCACTCTAGCCCCATTATTATTTGCTAAACAAAAATATTTAAACAATTTGAAAATGAACACATAATCTTACATACATGCTCCTAGTGATGTAAGTAAATAAGGAGACAAGATATACCAGGAAAATAAATGTGCAATATTTATTGACATGTAACTATCTACTACAGATCTCCTTCCTGTCCTTAATTATACCTTTTATCAGCTCTACCCAGATATGCACAAATGTATGCCAGAGGATAAATCTTTAAAAACACTGATAATTCTTCAAATCTACACCACAGCTCAGTTATGGCCTTGAAAGCTCTACACCAGAACACTCCATGATGCCTATGTAGGAAAGGAAATTTGCATCTAATTATAAATGGGAAATGTGTTTCCTGTACTTTATCATGAAATATTTATAGCTGTGCTAAGGTTATGAGCTAGTATCTTGGAAATAGGTTCCTCCATGAAGAGCGAGTTGAAAATTCCCAGGCAGAATGGTTCTCAATCGGACTGACAACTCATCAAGATTAAAATACCCAAGAGAGATGATTTGATGTTGATGAAAGCAGGCAGCATTGCAACAGAAAGGCTTTACAACACGCCCAGTTCTCTCCCTGCTTACCAGCTGGGCTCCTCAGCAACCCAACAAGAAGGCAAGCGTCTAGACTTCAGATGCTTCAGCCTACGCAGCAGAATAACAAAAGTCAGGAATGGGAGGCTCCAGAAGTTCAAAGCCGCCCAGCTTCTCTGCAGCTCAGTGGCATGATGTCTACAGAACAAAAGTCTCAGGAGCCTGGACCCTCAGTTTATGGGGAACTGTCACAGAATGGGGTTTTGGGGTTCCTGCTTCACTGTCAGACCAAGCTGATGGACCATTAGGATACCAGATATCCCCAAACCTGAAAGTCTCCACTAGGATTCTCTCAGTATAGTCAAGGCTTCCATGTTCTTATGTCCCCTTCATCTGATCAAAAGGGACTATATGACAACAAGAAAGTCTAACTTAAAGGTTTCTTGCTAGCAATTTCTTGCCAGTCTGAGTCCCATCTGCTCTCAGGATGCTCTGCTCCGGAGCAGCCTGCTCCATCAACTATTCCTGAGCTTACGGGTTGATCACAATGTCTTCATCTTTCAGAGAGAACTTAAAGTACACAGGTGAATTAATAACTGGCTAGCTGTGCACATTTTTCTTGATACCAAAATTACTGTTTTCTGTACTTAGTTTACTAGCTTCTAGTGCAGTCTCTAAAAAGAATGCATAAAATCTCTGACCTGCTAAGGTGACCCTCCAAATACAAATGAAAGGTTCAGAATTGCTTCTTCCCCTGCTTTTTCCCCACTGCTTAGGATACTCTGTACTTACATTCAGTTTGTGATTATATTTTGTGCTTTGAATTTGTAAAATGACCTTGTAAGTAATGACTTTCCTGCAATTCTCAGGAGTCTCTTAATTTGAGCTGCAAATTGTACCTTGCTACTTTTTTTTGAGTGATTTAGCAGTAAAAGACCTTTGCCCGGTGCCTTTGCTCTGCAAGTGCCATTTCTCTTTTTGTCAGATTACTTTGTCTTTTTCAAGTTGAACCTCAGTTTCTAGATTGTTCATTTCAAAACATTTTGCCAGATTTCCCTTTTGCCACATTTTAAGGAAATTTCAAACCTTGCTTTCCATATCCTGTTAATCCAACTTTAAAACTACATTAATATGCTCCTATTATCCAGTTACAGAAATACAAACTTAGCTTGGTAATATATTATGGAATGTGCAGTTCTTTTCCAGAATGTAACTTTACAGAATGCTCCAGAATGTGATTTCATCATATTCTACTACATGAGTAGCATGAAGAGCCTCCCCGAGTAACAAAATGTCCACAGATACGGACATTTCTGGGGGTGAGACTGTCTCCACTTGTTTTGGATTCATCAGTCTCACTGAGCACACGCTGCACAATCAGCCTTTGTATGTGAAGAAGTAGCTATATGTGAAAATCTGATACACTCACAACATGCAAGGTATTTTGCTCATGCCCTGTCTTCTCCACAGAGTAAGTTCCACTGTTGTGAGCTTGTTGAACCCACTGCTCCTGCTCTGCAGGATGCAAGTATTTGTATTGCTGAACAAGGTTTCCCTCACAGAACTGTAGGAACGATAAAAAGCATCTTGGGCAGGAAAGGCTCAATGTAAGGACAGGAGGATCCTGCGGTATCTCCTGAGGCTTAGTGCCAACCACCCAAGGAGAACATAAGCTGCAAATCATCACAAGCTGGAAGGGAACTTCGCTTTGATGGTGCTGCCTCCTACTCTTTCCAGCCTGGTATTTGTCACACTGGAGACATGATTCTACATGGATCTTTTAAACTAGCTGATACACCCTCAGGTTCCCTCTTTGCTCTCAGGACTGGTTACGCACACAGTCCTCTACCTCTCTTAGCATGCAGTGTAGTTGCTTTGCAGCTCCTTAGAGCAAAACAACAGACTGGAATCAAGCTTTCCTTGCTTCTGTGCTTGTACTCTCCTATCTGCAACCAGAAAATGCTTCTTCCTCCAGCCTCAACTGAAAGAAAATGCCTGTGATAGTTGAGCTGAGTATCACCAAAGTGTGCAAACCCAACTGGAATCAACGAGCGACACTGGCAACTGATGAATCCAAACAAGAGAAACAGCCAAGATATTCAACTCAACAAAAATATAAGGACTTTTGGACAAATACTGCAGTAGATTTATCAGCTCTGTTGACATGTGAGGACATCAGTGCATTTAGCTTTCAGCCAGCTACACAATTCAAGAGCTTAGTCTTTTTTTTTGTAAATGACTTACTTCATTTTTATACACAAACTCATTTCAGTTAGTTACAAGGCCCTCGTTTAAAACTGACTGCTGCTTGTGTCCGAGGTCTTGTGCTGTTTGCACATGCCTCACTGCACCTCAAGCATGAAATCAAGCACTTCTTTATATTTCTGATGATTCCTGTGTTGCTAGCAGAAGTAAACCATTAAATTCTAATTAAATACCACTGGCCAAGAACATAAGGGACGATTTAAGTAGTTAAAATGCATGGCTACTGTAAGATACCGGTTCAAACTGTTGTATCTGGGACACAGTAAATACAATATTTAACAAAGAAGGAGAAAAAAGACACTCAGACTTCAAGAGCACTTTCCTGCTCTTATAGGAAACCAAACAACCAAAGTTTATTTGCTGAGATCTATTGGCACTCTCTTAGGTAACACATCTATCCACTCAGTGACGTCCATAACTAAAAGTTACTATTTATAATCACAGTACTCATATGCTACCTGCAGTTCTGTCATTTACCATACAGCTATTCCAATAGATCTAAATCTGAGTTGTATTCAAGTATGATCAATCCTTCCTCACCTTCAAATCAGACTCCTACTCCATTTAGTCCACTGAGACTGTTCTTCAGTGACTCCTTCCTAGGTACAACATTATACTATACTACATGAGTACCACCTTCTTGCCTCAGTAATGCAGAGTTTGATTTAAAGACAAAGTAAGCACAAATGTTAACAATGGTTACAGGGTCTGCATTCTGCTCACAGACGTTACAACTCAGGTACGTCACTTTTCAGATCTTTATGTTCAAATTGATGAGAGGAGTTTCTCCTCATTGACGTTAAAGATGTTTACTACACAGAATTGATACGTTCCTTCCTATCCCTTAAGATTTTAAATTAAATTACAAGTTTTCAGTGGTAGAAGCAACATGCCAGTAAACAGAAAATGATTACTGTCATAGGTTTGAGTCTGGAGAGATGTTTGGTATTGGGGAGAGGGCTGTGGAGGATGACTTTTGGGAAACTTTGAGAGCCTCCTCCAGCCCCAGGTAGAAACCAGACCCACCTCTGGCCAAGGCCAGGCCAGTCAGCACCTCTGCCATCAGTGTGTTTCAGAGGGGACGGACCCTACAGAACCACTTCTTCTTGCTCTTTCTCTTCCTCTGGCTCTGACTCTTTCTCTTTGTTTCGTTACCTCTCTTCGTCTGTCCTGTCTTTTATGTTGGGGACTTTTTCTGTTGGGAGGAGGGGAAAGTGTGAGAGGAGCAAAAGAATATGGTTGGTGAGGAAAGGGGAGGAGAAAAGCACCAGAGCAAAGTGTTTCCCCAGAGGCCTGTGGTGAGTGAGACAGCAGGGCAATGATTCCCTGCAAGTTGTGGTGAGAACATCTCGGATGCAGCAGTACGTGGAGAACCCCATGTCAGGGGGCACGCCTGAAACAACCTGTTACCTGGGTTGGGACGAATTCACATGGAGGGAGAGGGTTGCCTCCTGTGAGACAGACACCACGTGGCAGCAGAGGAAGACTTTGAGGAGCCTTCTTCACCAAGAAGGAGAAACTGCCATGGACAATGAGTAATGGCCAGAGGGACCACATCCCCCACCCCCTGCCCACCCTTGCACCGATGGGGGGAAGGACGTAGCCAGGAAGATGGGGGAGGGAATTAAGATCGAGTTGTATTTATTTATATTTTCCTCTCACTGTCCTACTCTGAACTAGTCGATAAATGGTGGTGGTAAATTAAATTTATTTTTTTTCCCCAAGCCTACTCTGTTTTTTGCCTGTGACCATAAGTGCTGAAGGAAGCCTGCCTGTCCTAGTCTCAGTCCTGGAGCCTTTTTAGATGAATTTTGTCCCTCCACATCCCTGTGGCGATGGGGGTGGGGGGAGGAGTGAGCAAGTGGTTGCATGGTTCTTTGTTGTCAGCCCAAACCACAACAACTACCAAGCAATAAATCCTTATATTATCTACTTAATATATTTCAAGACTATGTCACAGCCATTTTATAGTTCTACTGAGTTCTACAGAATTTTAATTACATTTCATAAGAGCTGACAAAAGTATTGTGATACATGTTTATTTCTTTGTATACTCCAAATCTTCTGACCTTAATAGCAGAATAACTTTACTACATTTATTATTGCAATCCTCTGTTATCAAAGTGACCAGTAGCTTGGTCATTTTGATATTCGAAACATAAAATGAGAATCATATTTTAAAAAATATTGGTTCTATGATACAGTGACAGGAGGAAGAATACTGATATCTAGTTTGAGATGAATCAAACTCTCAATGAGTTCACAAAGTAGCTAAGATACTTACACGCGTCCTATGGCTATTAAATACAAAAAAACCAGATTCAGCTACTAGGTTAGCTGAGTTTTTCAGGACTGATCACAATTATATACTCTTGCCAAATTCATGATGAAAACATATATTTCTGCCTATTAGCTATCTTGTAAAATTGCTATGTAAGAATACTAAATATTGGTGCCTTCATCTCAGTGGTGTGTATTTGTACAAAGAGCTTGGGAACATTAACCATGTGAGGGTGACTAATTCAAAGACGAACAACAGAGCCCTTGTGTGTCCAGTACAGCTGGCACTACTTGTATTATTTTAATCAAGCTCTGAAGACAATCACAGGGAAGGAAGGAACCTGAGACAGTTCTTGTGCAGAGGTATCACTACCCTAGGGTATGAGGGTTAATCTAAGCTTAATACAAAAGTTACTATTTTCATATAGTAACTGAGATGAAGAACATTGCTTAAGCTGAACAACTTCACCTTATGTCTTCTCCAGCTGACCAGGTCTCAAGAAGTGCAGTAAGAGAGGCAAACGTGAATGAAAGGAGATAGACCAAAAATACAAGACAACAGGACAACAATCATTCTCCAGAAATGGGTGAATGTCCCACGGAAAGGTAGAGTGGGACAGTCACACTTTTGATTCTTTAAAAATTGGGAAAAGGTGCTAGGGTAGCTAGTGCACATGCCCTAACCTCAAACTCCTTCCAGAACCAGGCAAGTGCCCAGCAAAAACCTTGTCCTTCCTCAGTGAAACACCCACCCACTTCCACCTGTGAGGAGGCAAAGCAAATTTCAGTGTTCAGGGTGTCCTGCTGGGTTTGCGTTATTTCCATGATGTCCTTGTGAAACATTCAATTTCTTTTTCAGTGATTTATGGATTATTTTTCAGCTGTTGATTTACTATGATATTGTACATCTCTACAGAAAATGAAAATATTTCACTTGATAACTGCAGCTTATCTTACTGGTTTGTTTTCTGCAAACACATGCAGGTAACTTTTAACTCTATTTGCATGGCACAACTCTTTTGGAAGGCAGTATTCAAGCCCTAGATGCTTTTTTGAATGAGGACAGTGACTGTGTTCTTTATCGGCTAGTCTGCCCTATCTTCATTGTTATTCTAGCAGCAGAAATAAATATGTGCAGAGGAATATGGATCTGAGGGAACAACAAACAAATAGACTCTTTGTAGTAGCTCTAAGGCTTCCATAATGGACACCTACACTTACGCTAACCCAACAGACCTGCAAAGATAAAAAGCACTTTTACTCCTCATAGTATCAGTGAAACTTCTGTCAGCAAAATAGATTTTATTTATGTTTTTATAACTTATAAATACATCTTGGCAAAGACAAATACAAGTTATATTTAGGAAACACCTCCATACTCTGAGATGGCCAAGCTGCGAACAGGTTTAGATGCTAAGTATGCCTCACCTCACAGAAGCACTGCATCACCATTAGATGAAGGAGACCATGAGCTGCATTTGTGTAGGCGTGCATATTTAAAAGTGGTTACAGTGCCTACAGGGAGATGGCATTATGTATTGAACTTCTGAAGTCCGTCTCTCTTTTGCTTTTCCAAAACTTTTTGAGATTTCTTCAAGGCTTGCAAGACACAGGGCTAAGCAATATGAGATACCAGCAGTTATACTGAAGCAAGTTAAAATATAGATTAAACAGCAAGAGACCACTGCCACTCACTTTAACTGGGTATCCTAGCTGTAATTGTCCCTACAGTAACTTTTGCTTCCCTACATGGTGGCTATCTGTACCGCTCCTTTAGTGCCGTTATTCTTAGAATCACAGAATGGTTTGGATTGGAAGGGACCTTTAAAGATCATCTAGTTCCAACCTCCCTGCCATGGGCAGGGACACTTCCCACTAGACCAGTTTGCTCAAAGCCCCGTCCAACTTAGCCTTGGGCATTTCCGGGGAGGGCCCTTCCCCAGCTTCTCTGGGCAACCTCTGCCAGTGTCTCACCACCCTGACAGTAAAGAACTTCTTCCTAATATCTAATCTAAATCTACCCTCTTTCAGTTGGAAAACACTACCTCTTGTCCTATCACTACACTCCCTGATAAGGAGTCCCTCTCCTTTCCTGTAGCCCCCTTCAGGTACTGGAAGTCCTCAATAAGTTCTCCCTGCAGTCTTCTCTTCTCCAGGCTGAACAGTCCCAGCCCCCTCAGCCTGTCCTCATAGGGGAGGTGCTTCAACCCCCTGATCATTTTTGTGGCCTCCTCTGGACTAGCTCCAACATGTCCTTCTTGTGTGGTGGGCACCAGAACTGGACGCAGCACTCCAGGTGAGGTCTCAGCAGAGCAGAGCAGAGCAGAGCAGAGGGGCAGAATCACCTCCCTTGACCTGCTGGCCACACTTCTCTTGTTGCAACCCAAAATGTGATTGGCCTTCTGGGCTGCAAGTGCACACTGCTGCCTCATATTCAGTTATTCTTAGAACAGCAGAGAAAATACACAGGACTGGCATTATGCAGAGTAGACTTTTACTTACAGATCCTCAGGGCTGAGAATCTTGAACTCCATAGCTACCACGGGGAATACCTCCAGGGCCAAAAAAGGAGAGGCGAGTCTCCCAAAATACAGCCCCACCACCTCTAGCTTTGCAGTGCCCACCTCTAACACTAATAGTCATGACGCTAAAGGAATATTCTTCCCTTGATTCAAAGGATCAAGCTTTAGTGATGTTATGAGGCATGAAAATAGAGATCCCAGATATATATTTTTAATACACATGTGTGAAAGTTGTTATTAACCATACAAATCCCTAATGTTTAAATCCTTTTAAACAGTGGGTGCTGTAGCTGAAGCCTGTGATTTGTGGGCAACTGCATACATTTAGTAGTTTTAACTCTTCTGGCTTTTGTGTCTCTTTACTAAGGTATAATAGAAGATTAAAACAGAAGCACATAAAGCTTTATCATATGTTGCTCATTATTTCACGCCCTTCCACATGTTCTTTAAACTAAGAGAGCTTCTTCTATTCCAAAATATTCTCAAATGAAATTATTTCAAGTCTTTGATTGCTTTTCTCTAGACCTTTCTATCATATATGGTTTTGCTCACTTGATGTCAGAAACAGAAATCATGACAGATTAAAATATCCCAATAATTCATGTAACAACATGCCTTTACTAGAACTACCTCCTTTAATTTTTCATGCTTTTTCTCAGAAGCACACACTAAAAAAGTCAAAGTGAGTCTAAATTTCCTTCCTCACTAGCTGTAGTTAACCAGAAAATGAAAACCATGTCAAATAATTTTGCATTACTTCTTAAAGTGGACTATCCATATGTCTTCTAGGCAGATTTTATACTGTTTCAGGTTATACAGCCATCGAGCTTAATTAGATAACTAATAACGAGTTCTGCAAATGGTGCATCTGCTCTCTCCAGACATCCTTTCCAAATAGTTAACTGAAGTCCTGGGCAAATCCTTCTGACATCCTGCTATTAATGTTATCTTATTCCAAAAGTAAAGCATTTAGAAGGTCTTTCTTTCCCCCTTTGCAACTTTTAACCAGATTACTCGCCATTTGAGAAAGCTGTATAGGCACATCTCAAAAATAGCAAAACATGGTTGACTGCAGCAGAAAATAAGTAGAAATATAGTTTTTTACATGTAGGGATCCTCACATCTGGCAGTATCTAATATTGCAGTTATTAGCATCTGTTCATGTTCTTCTGAAGACCTTCCATCCCCTCCCCAGAGAAAAGATCCTCAGAATCTTCCACCTAAGGCATTGTGCTGGCATATGAAAAGCCATGAATCATATTTCTAACCAATATGACTGGGAAACTAGAACTATACCTCTCATTTCTTGGTGTTTCATCTATTGCAAACACATATAAAACAGATTTCAAACATAACTAAGAATTTCTTTCGCTACTTAATTAGTCTTGTCTCAATAGGGAATTTTCCAGTTTGCCAGCTAAATGAACATAAGAGCAGTCACACGTGAATAAAACCCACAAAATATAGAAAATGACACATTCCTAACACCCCAGAAGTAATGTTATTTGAAATTATGATTGCAAATCAAAGTACATCTTCTACTTACTATGGAAAAAAGGGCCAAAAAAATCACATTTATTTTAATTGTTAATTGTTAATTGTTAATTGGTCTGTAATTATCTGAAGATTATTTTTTTCCACTCAGGAAAACAAAAGGCAAAGAACACACCTTCTTGAAGAGTTTACAGCTGTTACCTGACAAATCTACAAGTAGATGAGGAACAGCAAGCATTTTTTACAAATTACTTTTGATATATTCCTAATTTTGGGTCCACTATAAATTGCAGCAGGTGTGACATAACAGAGATCTCAAGCGTGGAGTTTGCTGCTTAACACCTTATTTAGCTCAAGAAACTCCAAAGGATTGATTTTCTCTATGGAGGAAAGTTGGGATATTAACTTTAGACATATGGTTTAAATCCTTGTACTAAACTTTGTGAATAACGGTCTATTAGTTGTAAAGTTGTAAAACTCAATTAAGTTGTAAAAGTTAAGTTGTAAAACTCAGGTTGTAAAACTCAATTAATTGGAAACAATCTTCAAGAAGTTTGGATGAATGATCATGAAATCTCACCTGTATTTTGTGCAGGTAGAGTTTTGATGTGAAGGATCTGGTGGATTAAGAGTGATTCTTGGCGAGACCTGAGCTGAGAGCAAAAATCCCGAAGCTAGGATAATGAGCGCTACAGCAGTACCTAAAAATACAGATAAAGAACAATGTGATAGTTTTCGCAGAGCACATGAAATAATTCTCCGTTTAACTGAACTATGCTTGGGAAAGCAAGGCACATAGCATTCGTTAAGGAGTTATGATAAGATCCTAAGAAAAATACCCCCTGCTACATCCACACCTTGAATTAGGTTAGATGTTAAAGTCAAGTGCATCACGTTTAATGGTCAGATATCAAATTAATGGGTTGAGATTTTTATTTTTTAAGATGTGAAACTGAAGATTGCATTAATGAGCAGATATTGGTATTGGAAATAAGGCTGCAAAGGTAAAAGTTAATAGTGACTTTGAAATCATCACACTTCTTCCCATCCCCACATACAGACTTACAGTTTTTCCTGTAAAATAGAAAATAGCACTAGATTTTTCATTGACTCTGCTTCCCTTTGTGAAATGCAAGAAATTTGACTTTTCATAAAAACGCCACCAAAAAAACTCAACAGTGATTTTTTATGTTGTTTCAAAGGGTACACCTAACAACTGCTAGGAAAAAGCCCCCTTCCATCCATTTGCTTTGTCCCTAGCCCAACAAATTCCTTGTGCATGAGCAGGGCAATATGACAAGAGGGAAGATGTCAAAAAAGGCTCATGCTTTGTGCAACAGGCCATTACTAGAACATAACTCATAGTCTTCCTATTTCGCCACACACATACACAATATGCTGTATCATTTTAATGAAAAATCAATGTACTTCACTACTCATGATAGTACTGCAATTATCCCAAACTCAGACCTATAAAACCTTTACATCTCACTATTCAACAAGTCATTAAGTTGTACATTGTATAAAATACCCTGTCTACCTATTTGTATGCTCCTTATTTATGTGGCATATTTTATTTGTGAGGTCACGTATAACACGTATAGCCTGATCTAAAAATACAAAACTAGAAATGACATTATTTGTGAGTTAGTTACTATGATCTAATAATATTACCCATACCACACAAAACCAGACTCACAAAGCACTGAAGCACATCCCAGTTGGATGGCAGCATACATTTAAAAGTGTGCACTGATACAGCCTAATGGTTGAGAGAAAACAAAGGATACTGTATTCAATCCCAAACACTCCTCCTCACCCCTTTGCTCTGTAAGAAGCATGTAAGTAATCTTCTCAGAAAAGCACCTCTGCAAACCTTTAGAAATGCCACTACATTAAAAATCCTAACACATCATTCAGGTATTCTTTAAGCAATTACATGTTATCTGGTTTTTATTTGGGTGTTTGTGGGTTTTTTTGGTGGGTGGAAGGCAGAGGGGATGTTTTGGCAGTTTCAGGGATGGGTTTGATGGTGTTTTTAAAGAGAAAAGCAAGAGTTTCCTAGCAGGCAAACCCACTGAGTATGTGAAAAGCTTTTTTTCTGAGATATAAAAAAATATCTTAAGTACCAAGATCCATGTAATAAAATTATTCATGAATGTGTCTGTGCAGCAGCCATGGCTAACAGGCATGAATATGTAAGAACTGCAGCTGACTGAACCAGACATTTACCTGAGCTGAAGTAACTAAGACCTTAAACTCAGATCACAAACTACATGTAGAGAAAGCACCTACCCACCTCAAAAAGTGCTTTCAGTTTTTTCTCTACTTGGCTTTGTACTGCTACGGCTGGTACATATACTAATAATCCCAGTTTTCTGGGCAGCCTGGATATCGCACTAGATTTACTGTTCTTTCAAAATGCCATAAACCAGAGAGTAAATATCTTTAGACAGAACCTATAATCATATTTATATTCATTCTAAATATACCTTGTCTGAATTTTAACCAAATACACTAACACTCACTTCCAGCACCTCTGCAAATGTCTTATTTCTTTGGACAAGTACTGAAAATGTAAACTTGATGAATTAAGTCTATAATACATCTTTATCCTGCGGGAGGTTTGTCTTTGATGAATAAACCCCATACAGTTACGTACATCATTAGCTGAGATGCAAAACCAAAAACCTGAGATATCCTGAAAATACTTGCAATCTCTTTTACAAAAAAGACATACAAATTGTCCACTGCCCAAATACCACCATACTTCCAAACTGACAATCTCTGATGGGAAAAAAGGAAAACACAAATAATATGGATGCTGCACTTGTCAAAATTCCTGCATGTTTCTCAATTAATAGCTTTGAAGAAAGAAATTAACAGAAGAAAAAGAGCAGAAGAAAGATAAAGAAATAATGCCAAGATATAAAATGAATGGGAAATTAAGAAGAACCAGTAACTGTAGTAAAGAGAGCAGAGAGATGTGATTTTTTTTGACAGAAGCAGTTTACTATAATTTTCATAATGCTTCTGGATCTATCAAAAAGGCTCAATTTTTCAGTTGTTACTATATTCTGAAAATTATAAAGATATATTAATTGTAAAATAGGTCTTTCTCAAGTGCTTTCAGAAAGCAGAAAAACCTGTACAAATTTACAAAATTGAATTGCAGTATGTTGGGTTTTAATAAAAATGTTGCTCTCTCTCTGCTGATTATTCTTGTAGGTCATCATCTAACAAATATCAAATTAATTAACCTTTACCAATAAAAAACTCCACATCCTTGCAGCAGCAGACAAAGGTAGTATTAGTTTTGTCTTAATTTTATATAATGGGAGCCTGTGGCATACCTAGCTCCCCAAAGACCAGAGAAGTAGCCAGCAATAACTCACTGTGAAAGTCAGCATCCTAAGAAATGTAAACTAAAGTAGACTAGTAAAATATAAGTTTATCTCCTGAGGAAAACCATCATGGAAAACAAATCCAACAAGAGATTTAGCAATTATTATTTTATTAAACAGCCCTCTTGCTAAGGAAAACACATTGTATCCACTGCTACTTAAAGTGTCAAATGCTGCATAAAATAAATTAAATAGTACATAGAGAGGACATATTACTGTTATTATTTGTATTTTCCTTAAGGAAGGGTCATACGATAAAGAACACAGCATGCAATGCAGCATGGGTCAAGTGACACTGCAGACTGACAGGCAACAATCCATCAGGGAAGAAAGATCATTTTATCAATCAATTACTTTGTGCCCAAACACCCTCAACCCTGTTATGCTCCTTTGATAATTCCAGAGCCAAAAAGTAGAGTTCTGTGATTGTATGAAAAGTCCACGTGGGACTCACACCTCTACAGCTAGGTCCAAATTAGCAATAAACTCCTGAGGGGCTGGCAAGACTTAGGAAGTTGTTGAGACCAAATATATACATATATATATGAATACTCTATTCTAATAAAAGTATAAAGGAGAGGCAGCACCCAAGAACCAGAAGTAGCAGCGCAGTGCCAGAAGAGATCCACCACACAAAAAGACAAGAAAACAGACAAGTACCGCAGGAGAAATAAGGCACTGAGCACTGGGAGTGGTACCAGACTGGGTCTTTCCCTTCTGAAAGGCTTGGCTCTAGCTGGAGGCATAGAAGAACTTACAGGGGGCATGTATTTTAACTGTTCTGGAAGTAGACTGTGAAAAAAATAGCGATTTGAGATTTTTGTTTATAATTTTTAAGATCTGAGGAACGTGCTTTTCCAATCTCCTCTGTCCCGACCACATTTCTGAACTTGGATCAAGAAAAACGCTTTAGGATTCTTCACTCCAAATCAAAACAGTAACATACCAAATACACATGTATTGTAACTTGGAACACCAAATTGCCTTCAAACTGCATGTTTTAAGTTACAGATTTGGGTAACTGTATCGAACCAGGTGCTGCGCTGTGTCATCACTGTTCTGCCTCCATAAATGCATTCAGATACTGCGAGTGTAGATTAACCTCTGTCCCTTGGGAAGTGCAGATGGCCAGTGACTTGGCAGGTGGTCCCCCACTCTGCTGTGTTGAATTAACTAGAAATTCGGATCACTGACAGCAAAACCAGAACAAAATATGGAGACATTAAACCCTTCCAGCTAAACACTTGTAAACTTTATTTCAAAAGCAGCAGGGACTGTTTTACTTCTCCAACCTCTGTCCTTGGGAACATCTGAACCACGCAGATGTTCAGGCAGAGGCAGGTATTGGTTGCAGATCACTTCAAACAGAATGAGCACTTAATGTGGGAGCAAGGAGGGACCTACTGGGCAAATGGCAGAACACAGATGAGCACAGGTGAGAATGCTCGCTCTGCCTTTTCCTGTTTCCAAGAGATGGCTATGTGATGAGTTATGGTGTTTGAATATTTGGACAAAATGTACAAATGCAGAATTCTGTCTCTTACTATCTCATACAGGAGATTAATTAAAATCATATTAGTGTAGGCAAGGTATTGACTGTATTTGAGATAACTATGCAAAGAACTGCATTACTTTAAAAAGTGCCGCAATGGCTGTGCGATACACTTTCTCCCACGGTTCTTGAGAAGATGTTCTGAATTCCAATTAATGACCCAGAAATTACATATCACGTGTAAACACATGAGACTTAAATACTAAGCAGCCGTGAAGTTCCAAGCATATGATTCCTTATACTGAAAAAAGAGCATAAAAATCTAAATAAAAACACCACCAAACATGGCTTGAGGGAGAACCTCCACCTGCATAAACAACATGCTATACCTCTTGTTTTTAAATTATCCCTTAGCTGTGATACTATCCTACTCGTCTTGAAAAGCTACATGATTTCAGGTAGAAGATGGGGTCAACACTGTTATTTAAGAGAACGACTTTGAAAAAAACAGCACTTGAAATTTAATTTTCATTTTGTTAATAATTACGAGGGAAATACAATACCCTAATAAAACACTCACCTGTTAAGCTCCCAAGTGTAAGTTTCCGGCGACCCATTCTTTCAACAAGCCAGACCCCCACCAGAGTAAAAATGAAGTTTATAAATGCTGTCAGTGCAGCTAGCCAGATTGCAAGCCTGTCGTCTTCAACTCCTGACATCTGCAAAATGGTAGCACTGTAGTACCTGCAAGCAGAAGGAGAGACAAATATAAGCACCATTGATTTAAATTTGACTCCTGTTATTGCTTTTAATTTTAAATCGAAAAAGATCATAGAAAATATCAAGTATGACCTCCTGCATAATGTAGCTGCAGACTGATACCCAATTACCCTGGGAAATCAGGCACAGCCAAGGCATAACTTGCGCTTGACTAAAGTTTTGACTGGAGGACCATCCAGAGATGAATTGCCACTCTCTTGGTTGTTTATATTTTGAATGGTCAATCATATTCCGCTAAAAATGGGGTTTGCATTTTTAATTTAAATGAATCCAGCTTTCAAATCCAGCCGGTGCTTTGTGCTCTATCTTTTTTCTGCCAAAACATGTGCGATTTTAGCACTCTGCGTACTGTCTAGGGAAAGATAGTTCAAAAATCAAATGCATTTTCGCTCCCGTTAAAGGTCACACAGAACTAATCTATGGCATTCAACATGTTGCGTGTGACACAAACAACCTCCTGGGTTTAGGTTTTGAAGTTTTGTTTCACTCCCACTGAAGCACCCAAAACCATCTCTATCCTATTACTTTTGTCTTAACCAGAAAATGATTGACTTGAAATGCCTTAGCACCACGTTGCAGGGATGTGCATCTGCACTCAACAGGAGCATCTGACAGAATTTTCTACTTCTCTCTAAAAGGAATCAATCGTTCCACACAAAGAGTAACTCATAAATAAATCAACTGAGCAAAATGAAAAGGGAAGAAAAAGAAAGCCTTCTACCCATTTTTCACAGAGAGCAAGCCAACAGAGATATTGTGTCTATGTTCTCACGGAGAGCTATATAAACCTTCAAGAAAACACATGAATAGTTTTGTTCACATTGTAGAAGCACTTTTTATCTTGTTCTATTAATTTGTGCTGACTGAAATATTGAATAGTCAAGTGCTCAAACACCTAGCAGCCTAAGGGCTATCACACAGTAATAACCATTAAAAATGTCAAAGCTCACTTATTTTGTCCCCTCCCTGGATGTGTCCAAGGCCAGGTTGGACGGGGCGTTGAGCAACTTGGTCTGGTGGGAGGGTGGGAAGCAGATGATCTTTAAGGTACCTTCCAACCCAACCCATTCTGTGATTCTGTGATTTATCTTTTTGCTGGTCAAAATGCAGCTTGTTTTAAATACCATCTTCTTGTCTTAATGCCCAGATGTGTTACCCTCAAAAATTTTAGTGATCCACATTTTTCTATAGTAAGCATAAACCACTTTTGATTTCAAATAAATAATCCATGACCAACAATACACTCAACAGATTACTCACAAAAGTGATTGAGCCATTTAAGACGCTGCCATAAATGATTGTGTCTACACAATCTGGATATCACACACATCACCCACTGGCTAAGACAAGGTATATAGATGCTCCCAGCTCCCTTCCTCAGCTCCTCTTCCCCACCGGTACAGCTATTCGTGAACTCGTCATGGTGGAGTATGTGCCACGTGCTCCTCGCGGCCATGCCTACACAACCGACTCGTGGTGCAGCAGGAGAGGACTTACAGAGTAAAACTGTTGGTACTGAGGACCCAGTATCTACATGCACATGGGTTCTGAGCCTGGCTACATGGTCTGCCTACCCGTCAGTGACGGCAGCTCCTCATCCAGGCTCATTTTGTCTGAAAGAGCTGCAAACACCAAGATTCCAGCAAAGGTGCAAGTCTTGGAGAGATGAAGATTCATGAAAGATAGACGCCATCTGAATTAAAATGCTAATGTTAATGCGTCCTCACTTCTTAATTAAATTGCCAACTGCCTGTCAAAATTTATATTGTGCTGCACTGTTCTAGCCACCAAAATCATCCAGTCTCTGATCTCCCAATACTCCTTTCTTTTTATTCTTAGGGATAGGCAAATAACAATAAATGCCAAGTCTTGGCCTGCTGACACCTAACATGAAACTCCTGTTTACTTCCACCAGACAAGGCTTCAGGAAGCCCCATTTAACTACACACATCTAAATCTTCTCAAAATCCAATTGTACCGATAAGTCAGAAATTGACACTTGTCAGCAGTGATGTATAGCTTGCTGATTCTATGTGGTTAATAAAGCAAAGAATAAAGAATCACATAAAAACACATAGATATCTACTGCCTGATATATATAAACAGGCATCTTCTGCCTCCAATGTTCCTTCCAGTTGCTTGTTGCACTCACTGGTTATATATTCTCAACTAGAAGCTTACTGTTACCCATAAAAAACCAACATTATTTCATTCCTATGGAAAAGAAACCAGGGAAATGTAGATTCTGCGAATCCAAATGCCAAGCTACAAAAACAGGGTGCTGGGCAATGATGTTCATATTTATTATGGCTTAGCAATCTAGTTCCAAAAATTGTAAAGAACACTTGCATAGATTACGATAACTATGAAATACATTTGGTTATGTTCACCTATTTCAGTATGTTCATTTTTTATACCAACCTTGTGAAGCCCTGCCTGCCTATTAATGTAACAAGATGACAGGTCTTTTTAATTTCTCTCTGACAAGTAAAAAAACTATGTAGCAGGAAAAGGTCAAGTTGTGATATTATACAACCACAGTAGACACTGTAGCTTCTGCAGAGAGTGCAGTTTCAGAGACTAAGTTGTAGAGTCCTAGCTTAGATTCTAAAATATAAAGAAAACTACAAAAGCACATGTATGTCATTGGAACCTTTAAGAAACACTGCATCTTAGAAAGGAAGTAAATGCAATTATGAAGACATACAAAGTAACTGAGTAAGACATATACAGAAAGAATTTTAATATTGATCATTTCTGAGGATATCAGACTCATGAAGTTGTACATTACCAAAAAAACCACCCCAAACAATAAATAAAACTGAAACATTTCTGCATCTGAGAATCCTCAGACTAATCCTCTGAGTATATACTGAAAAAGCACAGAACTGGAAGAAACGAAGCACCCCAAACACTTTACTTCCTTGTCTTTAAAGAGTCAATATTTCTTTTAAAGCAACAACAGCCAATGTTTAAAGAAAATTAGAATTTTCCCCCTTCAAGCATCTCTTACAGACAATTCCAGATGGATCAGGGTTCCCAGGTTGGCTCATTCAGCAGCAGAGAAGCTGCCCACCATGCTAGGCTTTGCAGCTCTCAATCCAAAAAAAATGTGGATAACCTGCCATCACAGCTTTGGTTGCCCTCATCTTTCACAAGGGGCTGCTCCAGCCCATCTGTTCTAACAAGTGCACACCACTGTATAAGGATGTCAGCCTTTGCATACAGAATTTGTAATTCTGGTAAAACTAACTAATGAATAAATCTAAGTAACTCAGAAGTACTTTTCAACATCGCGAAACCGTTTGAAAACATACCTTTACAACAATCTTGAAATCTTGAAGGCATCATTTTTGCTTTTAAGAAACCACAACAGAGTACTTTGATGCTGCTTTGCAAGCATTTGTTAACATTTTCTAGCACAATACTCTGGAAATCACTGTCCAACTACTCAAACTACTCAGTCCAAGAAAATTAGTCCCTAGAGATAACTAAACCCACTGTTTATCTCAAGTCATTCAAGATAATTCAAAATGAAATGGTTACTAGTGCAATAGCCATTAAACAAATAATTAAATGTTGAAGAAAATCCAAAATGGTGGATATTTTGACAGATTTACATGCTCTTTTTCTGCAGCTGTGCATGAACAAGACCCTCTCCTTCTGCTCTGTTTAGTATATTTTACAATTATTGGACTAGGGCAGACAAGAGTATTCATAACAAAACTTGTTCCACATTCACAAAATCCCGTTTTGTTTATACTTTCAACCTGTTTCTCTGTTCCTTTAGGAATTACTAAAGCTGATTCCCATCAAGTTTGATGAGTTCCAGCACGGGAACGGCATTCGCTGTGCCCAGGTTGGGCCAGGCACGCGGCGGTATCCAGCCGAGGTACCAAGGGTGCTGCAGCCCCGAGCAGTGGGGCTGTCCCACCCAGGGAAGCCCAGTCACAACCTCCTCCTGCCCAGAGCCTTAACTAGAGGGACTCATGCTGTGAAGAATGAGACAAAGCATGGTTATTTCAAAAACAGCACTGTATTACAGCCTATAAATACATGGAATACAGAGTCTTGTCCACTAGCTGACTTTTGAAGCGTTGAAAGGTTCAGGTGGGAAGCTGGACTATTCTGACAGTGTCCCACTCCACTTAAAAGTCTTCCAATTTGTTTCATGTTTCTCTCATTTTGCAATCTATCCCAAATCCAGCTTGTTGTTCTGACACATGCTTTGAATACATACAAAAAATAAATATTTTTTTTTTATTAGGTTGCACAGAGAGGTGGTGGAGGGTCCATCCCTGGAGTCATTCAAGGTCAGGCTTGATGGAGCTCTGAGCAACCTGATCTAGTTAAAGATGTCCCTGCTCACTGCAGGGGGGTTGGACTAAATGACTTTTAAAGGTCCCTTCTAGCCCAATGCATTCTATGATTCTATGATTCTACACACTACAACACCAATGAGGAAAACAAGTTAAGCCATGCTTCACGTCACACATTGGGGTGATAAAAGATCATGATGATTCTACACCATGCTAACCTGAACAGCAACAGCAGAACAAATGGCACTGCCCCGGGGCAGAACACAGGACCTCCACAGGAACACCACGCTTGGCAGTGGCTGGCTTAGCTTGCTGCCTCCCGTTTGCTGCATGAGGAGGGGCTGGGGAAAGATCCCATGCTCCTGCATACAGGTCCTGAACTATTCCACCTAGTCAAAAGCCTGATGTGAATTTGTATATGATCTACTTTTGCTGAGAACTGAAAATGAATTTGTATAATAGTACTGTTGTCATTGTTTCTTAATCCTGCAGACATATATACTTTCCTCTTTAGTCTTTTGCCTGCATTTTGAACACAATCTTATAGAGTTTGGTATTTCTGAAGATTCTGAGGTGCTGAAGAATCAAGAAATACAAGCCAGGAAACACCCATTGGTGTTACCACTGCTGGAAAGAGGCCAGGCACATCAAGTAAGCGCAGTTTACTGAAAGATGGACTATATAAACTTGAGAACACCTTCTAGAGCAAAGCAGGCTCGTAGACAGAGCAAGCTTGTATCTGCCTGTCTCATCCATTTACACCTATGTTATGAAAGGGATTTAATCAAGAAAGTTTAAGTTGACACTTTCATCACTAAAGGGCCTGCAGAATTACCACGGCTTCAGCCATATGTTAAACTGTGGCAACTCATCCACGCAGAGAAACTCACAGAAACAGCAGGAGAAAATAAGAGCAGCATATGGGAGATTGGATGCCAAAGTATTGGGAACAAAAACAAGACAGGAAGAAGTTGATATATCTGGAAGGAGCCAAAGACAGCAGATGCTCCAGGTGTGGAGGCTTCTAGAGAGCTGGGCTGTTATTGAAACTCTGTTGCTTCCCTGTCTACATCTCTAACCATGTCTGCCTAATCTCTCACCTCACTTTTTAACACCCTTACATGAGCAGGTAGATTGGACCAGATGACCTCTGGAGACCCCTTCCAACCTCAATCAGTCTGTGATTCTGTGATTCTGAACTCCTAAAATATAAATTAGTAATATTAATATCAACAGCAGCACTGATATTATGAAATATCTGAGCATAGATCTACCTTTCAATGGGAATTGCCTTTGCCAGACAAAACTTTGTTGATGCTGAATCTCTATTAGCTATGGCTAATGAAAACAGAAAGTCACAGCAAGGATAAGAACTAACCTTATCTTTGACATTAGACATATAATAAATTTGATCACAAAAGCTGCAAAAATCCACTCCATCACAATGATTCAGCATCAGTCCAAGGACTATT
The DNA here is from genome assembly GCF_000703405.1 of Apaloderma vittatum. Classification (NCBI taxonomy): domain Eukaryota; kingdom Metazoa; phylum Chordata; class Aves; order Trogoniformes; family Trogonidae; genus Apaloderma; species Apaloderma vittatum. The sequence goes on along the minus strand of NW_009724311.1, from coordinate 5,122 downwards.
ATATTAGTCAGTTTACAGCCTTTAGATTCCTTATAAAATTAAAACCTTAAAACATCAACTGCTAATTTGAAAAAGGGAGTATCAAAAATCTCAGCCACATTCTGAAAGTCAGTATAGTGAGAGATGGGGACAGCCAAATCTGTTCAGGCAAACTTCTGCCAGGTTTGGTACGTCCCCTCACAATCTCTGCTCTCCTCTGATCTGACTTGATCGTAAACTTTTTAATCACCTTTTCACTTATTTACCTTTTGAGAATTATGCAGAAAGCCTCTTGCTTGGAATTGCATGATTTCATCGCTTTCCACTCTAGCCTGTGTACCACTTTTCTTCAATTTGTGTTTTGAAAACTTGCCTCGTGACCTGTACTTGTGCCCTACTGCAGACTGGCAGCACCCAAACCAACACAATCAGCATGTCTTAAGGTTCTCCTCTGCACAAGCCTGATTCGGTGCCAGCCCTTTCTGACACTCTTCTCTAAAATAGTAACAATTATTGTGATTCAAAAGCATTAGTAAACTTGGTTCCATCTTCTGCATTTAAATAGCACAGAGAATGTGAACAATGAAATTTACACACACACACAAAATCTGTATAGTTAAATATATATGACTCCAAACGCAATTATATACACACGTGTACACACACAAACTTTCTGGCTAATATTCTGTTAAACACAGTGCATCTGGTTTTACTTCACACGATGAATTGCTTCAGCAGAGCAGCAGGGGACATTTTGTCATATCTACCATTGTCTTCCAAAAGATACTTAACAATAATTTTAATCAATTGTAAGACATCGCTGTTTGTGCATGTCAGCCGCACCTCTCATGACAGTGATGAGACGTGCCTGTGTGACAATGTCCAAACAAAAAGTCTTTTAGCATCTATCCACTGAATGTCAATAAGATCCTTCCACCTCATTAGCTCCTAAGGTGACCAGACTTCAGCTGTAAAACAGGACTATTGGCTACACACACCTTTATTTTTAGGTTAAGAAGGCAAAATATCCAAGGACTAGATCATTAATTTTACTGAAGCCTTCAGATTCATATTTGACTCTGCTGCTTTATAGGTCTCTAATTTAAGACCAACAGTTGAGTATTCCTTCCCATACTTTTGAAGTCCTGAGGAGCTCTCTAAGGAAAAGGCTGCTGTATCATCTCAAAGTCTATACTTGATTTTTCAAGTACCTGGGAGGCAACCTGGCGGACTGCCACTGTACACTTACCTACAGTAATTATGCTCTCAAATTCCCCATTTAGCAGTAAAGATGTATGGTGTCATAAATGCTTTCAGCACAGAGTGAAATGATCGCTGATGGCATTTATTACAACCCATATATTTTCATAATAAAAAACCTCAGCATTTGGAACCATTTGACAGAGAATTCTATACACTCAGTAGGTCTTCTGATTCACCACGTTATCCACATGCAAGGCACATGAAAAGGTTTTAAGGATTACCATATTAAGAAAACAAAGGACATTTTAGTGTCCAAAGACATTAAATTGTCTAGCTATTAAGCAAAGTAAGCTTACCAGTGTTTGACAGGGATTAAAAATACCTTTAACAGCTTAAGATCACCAAGATACAGAAAGGAATTCACTTCTCTAATTTAATGGGATACTGTCACAGAGCTACTGGGTCATTTGAAAATACAGTTGCAGTATCTGCTGAGAGATTGAAGAAAATGTATTTTTTTTTCCCTTTTCTTATTTGCTCTGCACACAGACAGAATGCTTTTCACATTCATTCCTTTCACCTGTTTATGTGGTTCCTTCACAGCTCTCACTTGAAACTATGGGGGAAGGAAATTGTTTCCTTCATCACAGAAAAACGGCAAAATACGAGGAGTTAGAACTGTTATTTAGAAGAAGAAAAAAAATCGGGCAGAAAAATAACACCAGACTCCTACATAAATCTGTAACAAAGTGCTCTGCAGAACCCTGTAGTTAAATCCATTAAAGAAGTAGGTTGAATTTAACTGGACAGTTAAATGGAGGAGTAAAAGGCAGAGGCAGAAAATAAATAAAAGCACTGGGAGGAACAAGATCTTGACCATCCTCTTCCCACAACAAGACGCAGTTCCAGGACAGAACAAATAGGCTGTTTTTAGTGTCTTCACTCAACATATAAGTGCCTAACTCTTCAACAAAACCTTTACGAAAGAAAATCACCGCCATCATCCCTTTTTTATAAACAGGGGCCATTGAGGCATTTGGGAAGAGGAGGAAGACAGATGACTCTTGCCAGTTATCCAGCAGTACTACCTGCAGCAGAATAATGACAGCCCAGAGTCTCACTGCAGATAACTTCTCTCTGCAAATTAGTAAGCATAAAAGCACGCAAAGAAAATCCCCCAGGTGTTTCACAAAATATACCTCTCTCTCAATTATTCATTTATTCTGACAACTTCAGTTTAATTTAAATTATCACAGAATCATAGAACGGTTGAGCTTCGCAGGGACCTCTGGGGATCATCTTGTCCAAGTTCCTTCTCGAGCAGAGCCACACAGAGACACAGTTGCCCAAGACTGTTTAGGCTTTCAAAAATAGCTCCAAGGATGGAGACTCCACAACGTCCCCAGGCAACCTGTGCCAGTGCGCAGCCACCCTCACAGCAAAAAAGTGTTTCCTGATGTTCAGAGGGAACTTGAACACAATAAATTATATTACAATTATGTTTAATATTCCAGCATATTTTAATGCTGGAAAGTACTAATGTCTGCCGTAAGATAAAAAAAAATATTGAAATTAATGTAGCATTAACAAAAAAAATTTAAAAAATTGAGCTAGTCCCTTTTCTTTAAGCCAAGGCTAGAGGAAAAAAAAGGGACTATAAACACTATAGTCTCATTATGAGAGCTAGTTCGCAAGATAGGAGTAATGGGATCTCGAAAGCTAAAAAAAGAGTAAATGAAACAGGCTTTCTTATGAACCTACTTCATGGATGCTTTCTCAAGAAAGAGCAAGCTTCTATGCTAAATATTTATTTACCTTTCAGGAAAAAATGTACTACTAATTTTTGCTTAACAAAAGTTTAACCCCCACCTTTTCATCTGTGATTTATCATCTGAATGGAATCACGCTAAATGTTCCAGCCTTCCAGGCAGGCAGAAAGAAAATCGTATGTTAATAAATGCACTATGAAGTGTTTTTAAAAAAGCAATTTCAGCGTTGCTTACGGGATCTGATCTTTCAGTAATTTTTCAGTTAAGAAAAAAGAGGATTTTTTTCAGCACAGCAAGACAAAATGTTACTCACAGTACAGCATTTCTTTTCAGAGAGTAGCTCTTCAAAACATTGCACGTATAGGTCTTTTACACAGCCCAGCAGGGCAGATTCCCCATATATGCTCTGTGGAGCTTTATTTTAGTAACCCTGATGGTGGGTCTTCCTGTGTAAAACCATTTCACATATTATTAGACTGCACTGAAATACCTGCCCAAGGTACCCTACTGTCACCTGCCATTGGAGTATTTGAACTTTGTTTACGTTTTTCTTAACTATAAACATATGGCAAATACATCTGTATTTACAGCAATAATTTCAATATATACTACCGGGAACTACATAAAATTGTCATTTAAAAATAGCCTTTTCCATGGTGGAGACACATGACTCAATCCTGAGAGCATTAGCTCTGCTGCTCCCTTTAGCAACAAATTCATAAACATACATACAGTTATCTTGTAGAAGGACATAAGCATTGCACAACTACTTGGGACAATGCAGCTGGTTCAGAGTGATGAGATACAAGTAATATGTCACAAATGGCATCTCCAACATTTTCTGCCAATTCTTCAAGGGCCATGGTACAGCGATGGTACTGCATCTGCACAGAGAAGGCAGGCTGTATGTACTTATAAGCTGTAGAATACACATTAAATAAATGAATTGTACAGCCACAAAGCTGCAAAGCCCTAATTTGACCTTTGATGGTGTAATAAAATACAACACAATCTTTACAGATCTTTACGGATGTGACCATATTACTGTCCACCTACCCTGCTACTGATATCTCTGCTCATGTACAGAGTCATAGCACGCATTGGGTTAGAAGGGACCTCTAAAGGTCAACTAGTCCAACATCCATGCAGTGAGCAGGGACACAGAATCATAGAACAGTTTCACTTGTAAAAGACCTTCAAGATCATTGAGTTCAACCTTTGTCGTACCTATCAACACCACTAAACCATGTCCCTCAGCACAATATGTACCCATCTGTATTGGGTCAGGCTGAGGTGGAGTTAATCTTCCCACAGCAGCTCTATCGGTGCTGTGTTTTTGGAGCGGTAGCTAGAAGGGTGTTGATAGCAGCCCAATGTTCTGGCTACTGCTGAGCAGTGCTCACACAGCATCAAGGCTGTGGTTTTCCAACGTTCCCCCAACAGTAGGCTGGGTGTGGGCAACATCTGGGGAGGGAAGACAGCCGGTCCAGTTGACCCAAACTGACCAAAGGGGTATTCCATGCCATACAACATCAACTCAGATAAAAGCAAGAAGGAAGAGGGAAGTGGGAGGGCATTCGCTGTTTGCGTTTGTCCCCCGGAGCAACCGCTATGTGTACTGGAGCCCTGCTTCCTGGGAAAGCGGCCAGACATCATCCGCTGATGGGAAGTAGAGAATAATCTTTGTTTTGCTTTGCTTCCGCGTGCGGCATTTGCTATTGCTACATTAAACTGATTTTTTATCTTAACCCACGGGTCTCTTGTTACATCTTCCCTCTCCCCTGTCCATCTAAAAAAAGGGGAGTGATAGAGCGGCTTTGGCGAGCTCCTGGCCTCCAGCCAGCACCAAACCAGCACACCATCTCTTAAACACCTCCAGGTCCCCGGGCAGCCTGTTCCAGTGGCTGACAACACTCTCAGGAAAGAAATTCTTCCTAATATCCAACCTGAACCTTTCCTGGCACAACTTAAGGCCATTTCTCCTCACCACTGGGGAGAACAGACCAACCCCTGCCTCACTACAACCTCCCTTCAGGTAGCTGTAGAGAGCAACGAGATGTCCCCTCAATCTGCTCTTCTCCAAACTAAACAGCCCCAGATCCCTCAGCCTTTCCTCATAAGCCCTTTCCCAGTTTGGCAGCCGTCTCTGTACCCTCTCCAGCACCTCAATG